>NW_010972653.1:3446280-3446518 GCF_000737465.1 Haliaeetus leucocephalus
CCCCTCCTTCTGCACTGACCTGGGGGTCTGCAGGGCTGTTTCTCTTACATGTTCTCACTCCTCTCTCTGGCTGCAGTTGCACAGTTATTGTTTTTTTCCCTTCTTAAATCTGTTCTCCCAGAGGTGCTACCACCGTCGCTGATGGGCTCGGCCTTGACCAGCTGTGGGTCCATCTTGGAGCCGGCTGGCATTGGCTCTATCGGACACAGGGGAAGCTTCTAGCAGCTTCTCACAGAAG
>NW_010972653.1:3446528-3465258 GCF_000737465.1 Haliaeetus leucocephalus
CCCTGTAGCCCCCCGCTACCAAAACCTTGCCACACATACCCAATACAGTAGGTGTCATGTTTGCTCATGCTAATGGCAATGCTAGACACAGAATGTCCTTAACAATGTCCCTTATTTTTCCTCTGCTGTCCATAAATCTACTTTTAACAGCAGGAGTTGCTTCTTATCCCTACAGTAATGAAATCCAACTGTCATCTTGTAAATCCATCTACTTAATCAGATTATTTTTCCTTTAATCCATCTGAGCTAATTCTTTCAACTAGTCTGCAAAAGAGTGACTAATTGTGCTTAGTGCTTTCATGGTATTTGTCATGTTCAAAACATTAAACAAATATTAATTAATTAACAGATATACAGTGCTACAAACCTGCAAATCAGTCATCAAGGCTGTGTTTAATAATTGATTAATTAAGGTTTCATCATTTGGGTTTTATCACAAGTCTTAGTCTAAATTAATTCATTCATTTTTTGAAGGAGAATTGCAAACGTAATCCTAAAGAAACAGGAAATTGTTTCAGAATATTATAAAGTTAAGTGAAATAATATAATCTAAAAATGTTGAGAGGTTCCTACTATATCTGGTCTTCTGTTTTTCTAGCTGATGGTTCCTTCCATGCTCCTTCATAATACAATAGCACAAGCAATAAAAACTGTTGCATGTACAACTCACATCTGTTGTATTTATCTCTACAAGATCTTTTTGAATTGAAAAATACCAGTTCTTCACCTGTAAAATAGCACTGCAGAATACTGAAACTAAGAATGCAAAGCATCTCACTTAATTGTAAGTGTTTACTCTTCCATCTAAGAAAAATTTCTGTGTCATTAAAGAAATGTATAAATATCTGCTCAGGTAGGCTTTCACTGTATATCTCAAGTATAGCTTGTACTTCATGGCCATTTCTTACAGTAAGCTGATGAGCGTTTCTGCCTTACAGAGGCGGGATGCTTCCTTTTCCATGGGTGTAGACAGCCTGGATCTTTAAGGTGAATGAAGAGTGCTCAATGCAAATACCTACCCCAGGAAGTATAAATCATTCTCAAAATATGTAAGGATGTTTTTGATGGGGACTTCTGGTAACTGATAGGGAATTCTGGTAACTGACTCTTGGATGACATACTCTGCAAGAGTGAGTGTTAGTAGTCTTTCCAGGTTCAATTGTCTTTTCCCATCTTCCTCTCTTTCTTATTTTGTCCCATCAGGTGCAGGAGAATATTTCTGCTGACTCAGGCATGTTTTTCTATTTTTTTATGACAGAATAAGAATTTAGAACTTCCCCTGTGGCCTTGAAAATCGGGTTGTGATGTTTTCTAGTGTACGTAGCAGTGTAAAAAAAAAAAAAAAAAAAAGAAAAAAAACCCCCAAACTGTGTAATTTTTGGCTAGTTTAGATGTAATCTTGGGAGAAGTAGTTTTCCAGGCAACATGTCCATGTTCAGTCTTTCAGAAAACAAAAATGTGTGACTCTATCTTAGGAGTCCAATTTAGGCCTTTTAGTCTAAAGGAATTTTCATAGACAGGAAGTGTATGTGTATCTGCAACGTACTGTAGAAAAACAGAGCTCAAATAGCTTTTGCTACAGGACTGTATCTCTGCACAGAATAAACCAAAAGGCCCCAAAGCTAGGTCAGATACAGGAGCCACTAAGATCCTTGTCAAGCATGATCTAAGAATAAGTTTTGCTGTTTTCTGCTTTACTTTGGTAGCATTGCTTCCAGCTCTGTAATCAAGAACATAACTGGATGCTGGAAGAAAATATATGAGTTTTATTTTAAGCTATAGGGCTTAAAGTGGACTCAGGTATTTGGCAGGCACCAAGTTTGCTTCTCTTCTAGATACAGCAAATAAATCATAGAATCATAGAATCACAGAATTGTTTGGGCTGGAAGGGATCTTTAAAGATCATCTAGTCCACTACTCCCTGCCATGGTCACAGACACCTTTCACTAGATCAGGTTGCTCAAAGCCCTGTTCACCCTACCTTTGAACAGTTCCAGGGATAGGGCATCCACAATAAACTACCTTTGCAAAAACATCTTTTGCAGTATTTACATAGACAGACTAGAGGAATTTAGATGCACTTCTCAGTAAGCTGTAACATCTGGAGCAGGGGGAATGTTATCAAGTGTCACATGAAAGGGAATTTGTCGTCTGGAATAGGTAAAGAAGAAAGCCCTTAGTAAAAGCTCACAGCCAGGGGAACAACTCTCAGTGAAGTAATCCAGCTGAAGAGGACTATTCTTAACGTAGTATAAATTTAAAATTAATAAAATTTATCATATAAAACACAGTGATGAACAGGTTATCAAGAGAGCCATATTACAGGTCTGTCTCAAAACAGCAAGAGTCATCCCCGAGTGATATCAGAATATTTCCATTTACTTGAATTCCACTGGATTATTATGAAAGATTAATAGTGGCATAGCCATTTTTAAGCAGTTCTTCTTCCACTAGCTTGCTACCCTCCCAGTTGCTTGGCATTTTTTGTAGTTTTTATTTCCAAGGTACGTAAAATTACCTCCTTGGTCTGGAGAATGAATTGCTGCTTATATTTGTTTTTCCCTCCTATTCTGCAAACCTCAAAATCATTCTTGTTGCTTATTATTGCAATAAGAAGTAAGTACGGCAGCAGAATGGCAAGTATTGGTCCTGGTTTCAGCTGGGATTGAGTTAATGTTCTTCCTAGTAGCTGATATAGTGCTGTGTTTTGGATTTAGTATGAGAAGAATGTTGATAACACACTGATGTTTTCAGTTGTCGCCAAGTAGTGTTTAGACTAAGTCAAGGATTTTTCAGCTTCTGATGCCCAGCCAGCAAGAAGGCTGGAGGGGCACAAGAAGTTGGGAGTGGACACAGCCAGGACAGCTGACCCCAACTGGCCAAAGGGATATTCCATACTATGTGACTTCATGCCCAGTATATAAACTGGGAGGAGTTGGCCAGGATCGCTGGTCAGGAACTAACTGGGCATCGGTCAGTGAGTGGTGAGCAATTGCATTGTGCTTGTATATTACATGTGTTTTGTATATTCTAATCCTTTTATTAGTATTGCCATTTTATTATTGTTATTATTATCATTATTAGTTTCTTTCTTCCTGTTCTATTAAACTCTTCTTATCTCAACCCATGAGTTCTACCTTTTTCCTTCTGATTCTCTCCCCCATCCCACTGGGTGGGGGGGAAGTGAGCGAGCGGCTGCGTGGTGCTTTAGTTGCTGGCTGGGGTTAAACCACAACACTCCCCTGTGAAATGTGACTCACATTTTTTATTATACTTTAATCTGGTTTTGTCCCCTTGTGAATAAATAGTAGCTATAAGTCCTATCAAAATACTGCGCCATCCAATCATGTGTTGGTAACATGATCTTGGTAACTCTGTATTATTCCTCAGAACTGTCAGACACCTTCATGTCCCACTCAGTGTGACAGGACTTGCAAACGTGCAGCATTTCCTCAGAAAGACCCATACTGAATCCTGTCAAAAAAAAGATCTCCAAACCAACTCCATGAAATCTTAGCAATGAGCAAAGGCCAAATGGCTTCAAGATTTCATTCAAACCCTTTTTGAGCTTGCAAGTTTAACCTGGAGGACTACAAAACAAGCTTTTCAGGAGATTTCTGGAGTTTCCTGCTTTCAGTTGAATGAGAGGAAGAGTATTATTTTTTCTCTAGATATGACAAAATTTGTACTTGCAGTTCCTACCAGAATCTGAATTTTCCTACCAGAGAGTAAACAAGAATCAGACAAAAATTTGTTGAATTTCATACTTAATCCCTACAACCAATAGATTTCACAACAATTTCTCATATAACATGGTCACAGTCACTTTCTTCTGTGTTTGAGAAAACCAGGCAGATTATGTAATTTTGTCACCTCAGAATCACAGGAGGTGTAATTATAAATAAATCAGGATTAGAACTGGGTAAGGTCATGACTCCCAGAATTCCACAAATGGAATTCGGCAAAATGGAAAGCATAGAAATGGACTGTATTTTCTGAAGCATTTATGTTTCACATAAGCAGAAGTTATATAAGCTTAAATGATTTTATATTCACAAGGCAGAGAACTAGAAACTCAGAGCCAGATGTCCACAAGGCACGTCACCATGTATGATATAGATATTTTTGAAGATGATAGCCTGGAAGAATTATTTCAGACCATGGTTACGAGGCAGAGAAAAACAATAAAATTGCATGCAAAGTGTATTTTTACTTCTTTATTTGCATTCCTCCACCCACTCTTCCTCTTCTCAAGTACATTGTTGAAGACTTAAAACAAAAAATATAAGTTCTGAAAACAAAAAACTATGCAGCAAATGATCTTCTCCTCCAAATAAACTTCCCCCCTCTAACTTCACTAGTTCGGAGCAATCATATTTTGATGATATATGAACACAACCTGCTCGCACAAACTTCGATTTTTTAGCTTTCTAGCTACTTCTGCTTCGTCAAAGAGACTTCTGCAGCTTGTTAAGGTAAATGATCTGTAATACATGTGTCAGCCCTACCCAATATTGCACTAGCTAACCAGTCCTCTGTAGTGGGTTCCTTGGGATAAACATCATACTGGGGGAGCTGGTGGTCTTGGGCAAGCCACACCTGCTCTATTGGGCCTTGTACTTGAGGCTTGAGAAGCCTTAATTACTCTTAGCATGAATAGCTGCCATATAACCAAACCCCTAGCATGCAACACTATTTGCTGTCATGCCTTTCTGATTGAAATCCAGAAAGAACCCTGCACCCTCCATCCCCCCGGGGCAGAGCACCCTTTGAGTCTTCCCTTTGCTTTCCATGATACAGGTAACTACAGGATAGATGGCAAAGTGGCAAATGTGAATCACTGCAGCATGCAAAAGAGTTAGTAATTTACATGTAGCCAGGCAAGCCAAAAAACAGACAGGTATAACTACATCCCCTATTGTTACAAACTGGCAGCGTTTCACTTGGTTTATCCTGTCTAGGGATTCTGATTATGAATATTTAAACCCTCAGGATATATTCAAACCTGATCAAGTAAATCTTTCCTGCTTTTCGTCCCATGTTCTCCATCCTTCTACCTCTTCTTCTTAAAGCTGAAATTTTGTAGTGGCCTAGCATTGGTTTTATGGCAAAAATGTTTTATGCTCAAAAGCAGAAGAAATTATTTATTTCTACCAATTGCACTTTCTTTCACATATTTATGCTATAAGGAAGTGTTACATTGTTAAACTCTTTCTAACTGTACTCATTAAAAGTCTGCCATTATTTGGAGAGCTGTATGAATGGAAATTATTGACCTTAATTCATTTCAGACAAGTCAGTATGATAAAAGCCAGTATCATGGTTGACAGTAATTAATACTTACTTTTGCTGTTTTCCCAGAGAGTCAACATAATGAACGACTGTAGCCTACTATTTGCTATTTTATAAATTGTACTTCAGTTACCTCTAAAAAGAACAGTATAAAATTGTGCTGATATAAGATATGCACTCTAAAAAAAGGTTATAAGTACAAACAAATTGAGGTTATCATCCTAAATATCTTAAAATCTGTTTAAATAAACAAGCAAACTGCAAAGTGCCCCAAGGTCCATATTTTGATAGTTTGACATTGTCGTGGTTTAACCCCAGCTGACAACTAAGAACCACCCAGCTGCTCACTTACTCCCCCCACAGTGGGATGGGGGAGAGAACTGGAAGAGTAAAAGTGAGAAGACTTGTGGGTTGAGATAAAGACAGTTTAATAGGTAAAGCAAAAGCCGTGCATGCAAGCAAAGCAAAACAAGGAATTCATTCAGCACTTCCCATGGGCAGGCAGGTGTTCAGCCATCTCCAGGAAAGCAGGGCTCCATCACACCTAACGGTGACCTGGGAAGACAAAAGCCATCACTCTGAACATCCCCTCTCCCCCCCTTCTTCTCCCAGCTTCTATTGCTGAGCATGACGTCATATGGTCTGGAATATCCCTTGGGTCAGTCGGGGTGAGCTGTCCCAGCTGTGTCCCCTCCCAACTCCTTGTGCCCCCCCAGCCTCCTCGCTGGTGGGGTGGGGTGAGAAGCAGAAAAGGCCTTGGCTCTGTGTGAGCACTGCTCAGCAGTAACGAAAACATCCCTGTGTTATCAACACTGTTTCCAGCACAAATCCAAAACATAGCCCCATAGTGGCTACTATGAAGAAAATTAACTCTATCCCAGCCAAACCCAGCACAGACAGAAAAAGGAATGTTCCTTCCAAGAAGTGTTCCCTTCTAGAATGGGATTAAATTAACCTTGCAGTTCAGTGAACCTTTGCCTCTACAGAGAATGTCAAGTCTCCAGACCAACCACTCCAGCATCTTTCATTACAGTCATTGACACCCAAAAGGGGTGGAGGGTTCCTATATATATACAAGTCTCAGAAATTCCATAGCTAATTGAGTTGTTCAGTTCTTTCTGCCTGCTCTCTAAAATGCACCTTTCACAGAACTAACTACACTAGTCTAACATGAACATTTCACTTTAGTCCAATTATTTCCTGGACAAAGAACTGTGATTTCATAATAGCAGGCTAGTGTAGGAGAGTGTATTGGAAAGCCCTTATTATATACCATGTATCAGGATTAATTATTGCACTTAGCCTAAAGCACATCAGGTTAGTCTCTGTTATCATTTAATTATCTTCCTAGTTATCTTTTAATTATCCTGTTTCCCCACTACTGCTAATATATGTAGCTACTATCCTGCATCTTTTTCCCTTGCACAGGAGAACACACATTGGTTTTGAACTGCAGCACAGCTTGTGCCAATGTTTTGTAAATGTTACCTACATTAAAAAATCTTTTCTTTAAAACCACAGATTTATCATGGTAGAATACCATCAGCACAGTAACTTATCAGAGTAAACAGAGCATTTAAATTTTTTTATGAGAATTGTTATAATCTGAAATGTTACACTGATAATTGTTTTCCCTTTCATATATATCTTTGCATGTATTAGGCAGAATATTGGTATGTGAAGCAGTGGGGATTGACCTTTCACTATCCACTCAATCCCTCCCCAGTGAATAAAAGATCTTATGGGATAGCTTCTATGAAAGCAACCCACACATGCTTTGAGTTGTTATTGAGGAGGACATTTTGCCTTAGTGCCTTTTCATTTTTTCAACAAAAACTTTAATAGGCAACAAAACAAAAAAGTCTAATTTCATAGCAAACTGTAAGAGATGCTTACTTGGGCAGTACATGTTAAATTTTACCATTCTCTGCTGCAGAAGGTGGATAAATTAGCAGAAGTAGGGGAAAGCTGGATAATGTTACAAATGTTAAAACATGGGTGACTATTCAGTGTGAGTTATGCTAAAATACCAGTTGCAAGGAAACTGAATGTCATGCTTCATTGGACAACCTGATAATGGAGACAGCGTAGTGTATTGTCTGTTTATTGTTAATTTAGCAAGAATTATATGCTTCACATAACAAAGGGAGTAAAATTTAAAAAAAAAACCAACCAAACAAACAAAAGAGGTACCTCTCCCAGAAAGCTTGCATAAGGCTCAGCTAGAGATAGGAGCTCTGCTGAAGGTACATGTGCACAAAACGTGCTAGCCTGATAAATGGTAACTGTCAACAATCTGTCACATATCAACAATCAAATATCAGCTATCAACAATAACCTGATTACTAGTCCTGGCTTCAACTGTCAACATCTTTTACCAAACCTGAAGACATTTAAGGAGTGCTGAGGCTGAATGGACTCAAGAAGGCATTGAAGAAAAGCTGCTAAATTTCTGGTTTCCCAGATATATACTATTTGTATGTTTGGCAAGCACATCAAATATAGCACATAAAAAAGACACATTTATTCATTTGTCCAGAGTTTCTGGAGTGTTTGATACCTTGCTGAGAACAGAAGTACTAGTGCCAGCAAGGTAGCTACACAAATTCCCAGATGGCCACGCTGATGCCTGTCACACACATAAAAGCAAACAGCTTCATTGAGTATTCACATATTCACATAGCGTGTAAAAGATGCAGCACGATTTCCTCCTTTTCTTGACTTAGAAAAGTGATTTGAACTCAGGTCTTCTTACCAAAAAGTGCCGGGAGTGCTGAAGAATAACTTATCATGGGGGGTCTCTTCACCTTGCCAGTTAAAGCAATGCCGGTCTGCTTGAAAAAATTTAAATGCTCATTTTGGCTGCCTGTGCCATGCACAGCTCTTTTCCCTCTCCCTCTCACTGCCTTTAAGTATTTAATTCCTTGTTCAGCACAGAACATCTTCAGAGTAGCCTCTGATCCAGGAGCCCTCAACCACCTCTGGAAGAGGATGTCATTCCCCACTGCCTGCAGAGAGAGCCTGGAGCAACCAGCTTTGGCCTTGGGGCTGTGTGTCCTCTATCGCTACTTAGCTCTGCGATACAGAGCCTAGCACACTGGCGTCTCTATGCTAGCACGCTGAGATAATTCCACTTCTTCCTGAGAAACATTTTTACTCTTTTTTTCTGCACAGCCCCCCAGAGCGATGCAGAGAATGGATCTAATTTAACCTTTTGCTTTGAAAAGGGGAAGATGCTGCTAAAAGGTATACTGCACAGTATTAAAAAGGGAAAACTCTACTTGCTGGAGACATTGGTTTGGGTAGCATTTGACGTCAAAACATGAGGAGAAAATTGTAGTTCAGAATGTTTTCACTTGTCCCTCTAATAATAATTGCATGTGAAATTGTGTGCTGCTGTGGCACTGCTTTTTGTCAATTAGTATAAGATGAAAATGCTTGTTGAATCCAATTCTGCATGGATCTATGCTAATTTCATGGTATGTTTCCAGATTATATCCTTCAGTTTGACAGATTTTGTGAAATGTTATATGGCAACATCTGATTTGTTTAGTTAGAGATGGTGCCTAATAAGAAAAGTAATCAGTCCCACTAGCCTTTGCTTTCAAATATCAGTTCCCATTAGAGACATTTCTGCAAACCCTTACTGCTCTTCAGTCTATTAAGTGGAGATTTTCTGACTGAGAAAACTTTCCAAATCCACATATCATAATTTAACTGAAATATAGCTACTTTCCCCAATGTATGTCTTTCCATTTCTACATTTTGCTAATAGCATCTTTTTGCTGTTAAGGTTTAAGTAAAGTTTTTCTCTCCCGCTAGCCAATTATTCTCATTTGGTTGATGCGACAGTGGAAGTGCAATTAATCCACAATCTGTGATGATGCAGCCATTGCCATGACAATACCTTGTCACACTTGTTTTATGGAATGAGCTGTCAAGCTTTGTTGTAAACCAGAAAATTCTTCATTAATATTTAACACTTTTAAATTTAACAGAAATTTACAGATATTAAATAACAAATCATTATAGCAGTCATGACTGATACACTGTTATTATGTTCCTTATCCTATAGATAAGTGCAATAGTATGTTTTCCAGTATCATTGTTCAGTCAGCTGGAGAACTATGTAAAAAACTAGACTCCTACCTCCTAAATTTATGTTAAAGACATTCTTTTCCTCATTCTTTCACTACTTACACAATATTTATAAATGTAAACCAATTGGTAGCTTAGTCTAATGTTACAAGAACAAATTACTGTGCTATTTTTCAAAGAAAGGGGAAGCTAAATGACTACTTTTACTACTACTACTACTGCTACTACTACTATTGCTGCTGATGCTGATGCTACTACTAGTATGGTTTAAATTCTTCATATTGTATTTTCCCAAAGGTGAGACCTTAGGTACAAAAAAGAAAATACCAAAGCTCACAATGCTTAAATCTCAGAACAGCTGCAAATTAAGAAATTTGAACATGACTGCTTTTATATGAAGACAAAATGTAAAAACACTCCAGAGCAAAATGTATGATCTTATCTAGGTGATTCACAAAGTCTAGATTACTAATTATTACATACCAACTGATAATTGCAATGAATCTCTTTATGGTATAGCAATAAACTTTTTTTAGTATGGACTACTTGCAGAACTTATACTATTCTGTGAAGTGCTATATAGTTTTAAGAAAGTTTCTTCTCAGGTCCTTAATGGAATTTGGAACATCTCCCCAAAATAGATTATTTATTTATCTGACATTTTTTAATAAACTTTTGTAAATAATCTGAAGTGTTGTTTTCTTTTACAAAAAGCTTTGTAGCAGCACAAAAATTTCATTACCATTGCTTCATGTAATGTCAAAAGGACCAACTGCACTGAACCTGTTTTAATGTACGTGACTTACCTAGTGTTATTAATGACAAGTTCCTGTAATAAAATGAGACCATTTGTCTTTGTTCAAATCAGATCCACATGCCCAGACTCAGGAGATAAACTGGCTTCCTGTGTGTACTCTTGTATACTGATTCATTAAATGTCATGTTAAAGATGACATTCAGAAAACAATATTGTGTAAAATGGCTATATTAAGAGAACAATAAAAAATGAGTCAGAGGGTTGAAAAGAGCTTGAATCATCTTATATTCCAATATTATGCAGATTAATAAAAGCTATAAATTCTAATCCAAGCAACCCAAACATTCAGCACACTCAGAATCACAATTCTTAATTTTTTTCCTCTCTTCCTGTACTTCCTTCCCCTTTTTAAATGAGCTTTTTTTCTGTGAGGAGCTGAACACACCAAACAGTTTCTTCTAGAGCCCCTCCAGCATGTGCACTCTGTGGACAGGTAAACTCAATCCACGGGGGCTTTGCTCTGAGAATTTCAGCTGCTTATTCTGCAGGAGGTTTGCTCTCCCATTCCCTTTAGATATAAAGCACAGAGGAAATTGAATTTTCAGAACCTCATGCTCTTGTCTAGCTATGAGCACCATAGACCCTCTGGACTCCTACCATGATGATTATCTAATCATCCAAGGAAAGACTATCTATCCTGCTGTATTTTAAGCACTTACCTGAGGTGCCTGATTTAGGAATCTCATTATCAGAAGGTATCCCATCACCCCTGAAGTGCTCTTCATGACTGGTCTAGAGTGAATTTAAGACACAATCCCTCTCTGAAGAGGACTTTCTTCCTCTATTGTTATAGAAAAGTGCAGGCAGCTAAGTTAAGTGCTCAGTATGAGTACTACATGTATACTCAAGGATATACTCAGGAATTAACCCCTCCATTTTTTACTTGTAAGGCTTACTCTGCAAACAGATACCTCTTCTGCAGAACTTAGCACGTGAATACATAGTGGAAGGAGTATCAGTACATCCTTAGACTCTTATTATTCACATCCTTTCTGAACTACTCGGCTTGACAGACCTTCAGTTTAACATACACAACTGTTTGTACGTTCTTGTATACCTAGTGGCTAATTTCTCAGTGTGATAATGCAGAGTTCGAGTAGGGAAACATTGGAACTGAGACTTACATGAAAATTTCAGCATTCCTGAGCAATTTGAAGTTTGCATGCTAGTAAATGTGTTCCTAGGAAGTGATAGTATCACAGCATTAAAATTCAAGATATCATGATTTGGAAGTGAAGGAAAATTGTGAATAGAATGCAGTCAGAAACAACACCATTTAGTAGTAAGGAAAGGACTCTTAAAGGGCCTCAACAAAGGCACAACTGAAAAAAATAGTTTATAAGGGACAATGCATCTTCATAACCAAGAGATATTCAAAGATCTTAAGGGTGGAAGAGAAGCTGATATTAAAACCCTTGAAATATGGTATAAACAATCATATCATAATAGGACATTAGTTCAAGATTTCAAATAGAGAAAAAAAAGACATTTTGCATGTTCAAATCACTGTGGGAACATTTACTACCAGCACAAGATACTGTAGGCATAAAGATATCCAATTACGATACTGTTTCTTTCATAAATGGAAAACCTGCTAGAAGTGCAGATTAAGCAAAGGACACTCAATTAGCCCATGAGAAGTTTTGAGACAATGTCACTTTCTACTAGCTATGTCATTAAACTCTATGGTGTAGAGCTCACCACTGTGTCAAACAAATAAATAAACAAAATGGGAGAGAAATGATTAATGAAAAAAATACCCTATCTCTCTAAAATTTCCCCCTTACGTCCTTCAGATCTTTCACCCAGTGTAAATTGCATTTAGGTAAAGAAGGCCAAGAAACTGAAGAACATGCAAGAAAATTACTTATTATTTTGGAATAAGTATTTTGCAAAGACTGTTCCATATTCTGTCCCTCTATGGAGAATTTCATTCTGAAATAATCTGAAAGGTATCATTCCAAAAGGCAAGTAACCACTATGAAATTGCTCTGGTAGAAGTATTTTTGACAAGTCAAATGATGGCAGGTAAACTATTGTAGGAAAGTGATCAGTTTTCTTCTTGTAGACCAACATATTCCTCTCGCAGAACTGGTCTTGCTGCAGGATCTGATCCCAAGTGAGAAGCCCAGGTTAATGGTTAACAGCGCTATAGATGAGGAGTTGAGTATTACTGTTTTGCAAAACCAAACAAAAAACCCCAAAGAAACAAAAAAAATGTAATAAAAAGTGTCTACATACTCCTGATTCCTGTTACAGTTTCTGAGAACAGTGAAAGCAGCTGCAAAAGGAGTTAACCCACTGGATAAATGAGAACAAAGCATGAAAATCACAGAAGGATTAGAGATTAAGACACTTATGTAGACGAGACAGGAAAAAGACTCATGGCAAATACAAGAGAACATTAGAAAAATGAAAGAGCTTAAATATACAAACATATCCCACTACTGTTTGTGGAAAACTTCCTAACAGAAATTTTTGTTACTTTGTAAAATAATTACCCTGGAAAAGTAGATGCAAGTAAATCTGCACTGAAAATATTAAAAAAGAAAGAATTATCAGTAAGATTTTTACATCTATTTCCATTTTCAGTATCCTATTAAATGAACAGTCAGACTTAATTCAACTCTTGGCAATTTTCTGGGTTTTTTTTCTTGCATTCAGTATTTAAGTAGGCCATAAACATAACTTCAGGTACATTTCCGGTTAACCAACTATGTCAGCAGTTTGCTATTGGAGAGTGCCATATAACAAATTCGGTAGTTAGGTTTCCTGTAGCAACATTTGTCTAATGAATTACTGTGCATCAGCTGCAGCAATTCAGTCCCAAGACACAAGGCAGTACTCACTTATAAAGAGCATTGTGGGGATGCTAACAGATAACTTACACAGTCATTAGACTTAATATATCCTTAGGATGCAAGGAAAAAAAACACATTTAAAACACAGAGACTGCTTTAGAAAACAAGGTTTTACAGAACTACTACAAGGACAGAGTATGCTCCTCCAACAGACGTCTTTATAGCCAAGCTTAGAAATAATTCCAAAGCTAAAATTTTTAGTTTACTTCTAAAAGCACTGAAAAGGACAGATTATGCCTTCGTGATTTATCAGGAGTAACATTTCAGCTCACAACAATTCTACTAACTATACTGGAATTAAGTTACTTATAAAAAGTACTCAGACTCCTGTGGTGAAACCAACTCCAGAGAAGTTTCCCTTTTGCCTTTGCTCCAACTCCTTGTCCAAGAGAGGGAGGAAGCACCTTGCTGAGTCTCACATCTATCTTTGGATGCATGATAAGCAGCAGCCATGTAGGCAGTCATCACATGTAAAGTACCAAATTAAATGGACAGAGTGAAGAGATTTCTGCTCTTCTGTCAGACAAAGAAGACAAAAAGGAAGAAAGACAAATACGAAAAAAAGGAAAAGTGTAAAAGAGTCTGTTCAGTGCTATGCTCCTGGAAGCTCAGAGTGGAGCTGAAATAGGCCCATATATGTTCATACCAGCAATTTTCAACTATCATTAAAAGCATTTTTCTGAATAGTGTAACAAGGAGTTTATGCTACATACCAGGAATTTCATTTTACCATACAGACCACCGAGGAAGAACAACCCCCAGTGACCTGCTGAAAGGAGTGCAAGCTGCCAGCCCAGTTCAGGGAGAGAGGACAGATCTCATGTAAGTCACCAAAGTCATTAAAACCTTTCTTCTGCTCAAACACACTTAAAAAAATGCAAAGTCATTACAAATACTTTCTGATGCAGGCATCTTTAAATATGAAATCTACTTTGATTTTGTCTCAGCAAGTGCTGCTGCTCAAGCCTAGTTTTTAAAGCTGCTTGACTATATCTTAAAATAAGTGCTACTGTTGGGCCTAACTGAGAATTGAACATCATCATCTAGGTCATGCTAAGTATGGATTTTCAAAAAAATCAAATTTTCCCCTGTCAACTGAAGAAGGTTGTTTTTCAATAGAAATCATAGCACAAGCTGCCTAGATGTCTGGACAAATTAAGTCCACTGAGTTGAATTCCAGGTCTGACCTGGCATGTCTTTCTACTTCAAATACAGATTAAACTTTATCAGCTAAAGGAGAGCTATTGATGAGGCAGCATAATGGGTATTTTTAAGAGACAACAGGATACGTACAAGCACTAGAGGCTTGACAAGGGTATAACATTGAAAAATGTCCTGAGATGTGAAGGCCTTTCTGCAAGGTTTCCATGTTACCACAGGTAATATTGATACTGCTACTGGGTGTAATTTGTTGATGACTTTATCTTATTTATATATCTGACAGAATGAAGCAATTTCATTCACTTGCATAAACATTAAGATGTTATCAACAGCTGACAAACTCAGCAATACTAAAAAAAAAAAAAAAAAAGAGAACTTTTTTTTTTTTTAATTTAATTAAACCACAGGACCCTCAGAAGAAAGATCTGCAGGACAAGCTCTTAATTGTTTCCACCTCTGTTTCTTCAGTTTTATTTTGGTGTTTTTGTTTAATTTAACACTCCAGTGAACTATCCAATGAAAAAATACTCGTGTCAGATATCAACTTCCACATTTTCACTTAAAGCAACAAATTAAGACAGTCAATATAAATCAATTTATTCTTTTTGTAATGATTCCCAGATGTAGGCTCCAATATTTCATGCACCACTAAATCTAACAAGTAACGATTGTTTTCTTGGAGCTAATAGAGATGGAACCATTCATTTTTTAAGTGTCTTTTTCCTATGCTGATGTTAAGTTTTGCCTTAGCTGTTTCAGACAGAAATGAATGGCTCCCCCAAGGCAGAAAGAATCTGTAAATTTAGCTTTGCATTCCACCCCAAATCCAATTATTATAACAACCCTGCTACTACTGTTATAGTTAAATGCCTGTCAGTGTTTCTATTATAACCCTTTCTGTGGGAGTTTATAACTCAACTATTAAAAAAAAGTTTGCTCCAAGCTAAACCTTGGCATATATGGCTTCCGCCCAGAATACATTAAAAGAACAAATCAAAACAATAAATCTGCAAAGTCACCTCCCTTGCCCCAACTTTCTAAAACATCTCTGGCTGATTTTAATTTTTTAGAAGGGGAAAAGCAAAAAGTTTCAAAAAATCAAAAACTGAAAAAGAACTTTCAAGCCTGCATTCATCTCATTTGAATGTCAACAGCAAAAGTTGAGCAACATCTGGATCAAAAATGTGGCAGCAATCCATCTCTGTGTAAAACTTCTTTGTTCATTTCAGAATCTGCCTGGATGCTGCTATTGGCTGCAGACTGCCTGATGTTTCAGTGCCTCTTGAAGTAGGCTACTGTATGGGACAGTTAATACCTACCTGTTATAGTTAGCTGATATAAATATTGATACGTGTTAAAGCGTGAAGGTACAATAGGTATATAATCAAAAGACTTACAAAAGTCCTAATATGAAGCTATAGAGAGTAGATCTGTAGGGACAACTACAGTAGTAACACTGTCAGTGACACATCCAGTTAGGATCATGACCCATTGATACCTGATACTTTTTTAAAATCAAATGCACAATAACATATCAAACTATGCCTTTGCTTATTAACTATAAATTAAAGTCCATGCATCTTCCCCTCCTATAGTGTTATAACCTGTGAAAAATAGCACTCATCAAGCAAGTCAGAAGAGCAATTTTGGACATGGAGAAGTCAATACCTAGGAAGGGCATAGGAACTGTCACAGATGTGGTCTTAAAATACAGCCAGGAGCAACCTGTTCCAATATATATCACTTACTGAAACAGTGTACTGCGAAACAGTGGAATGAACTATGCTACCTTAGGATGCTGGAGAAAACATTTTCACAGAGCTTTGATTTTTAGCCTTTTTTTTTTTGTGGTTAGTTGATTGTACTTGTTTCTTTGCAAAGCATTATTCATCCTTTATTTTGTTGACTTTTTCTAAATTACTTCAGGAAATTATCAGAGGGCTTACAGTTACAGAGGCTCCCCCAGGTTTGCCTGAGTAGCTCAATAGCTTCTGTCCAATTTGCCTTACTTTGAAGTTATAAGACTTCCTGTGCCATTGTTCCATGGCTTTAGAATTCCTCATAATCTCACTACAGATTAGACTGAACTGATTAAATGTGTCATCAGCAGGCTGTCACCCCAGCACAACCTTTGACAGATCCTTAATTAATACATCAAAATCTGCTAGTTTGAGTACAATACTTGCCCTCCCCACTTAACCTTTTGGAATCTTGAAACAGATCATTTAAACCTCTCCGGTTTTGGAGGGTTTTTTGTTTGCTTGTTTTCTTCTTTTGTGTTCAACATTTAATTGCATTTTTACCTCCCTTGCCAGGGCTTGTTATTTTCCTTGAGAGTATTTTACTTTGTTCTCTCATCTCTCATGAGGTCCAAGTATTTCAATGGTCACCTTACAGTAAGTGAACTTACTATTTTGTACATGTGGATGAAGTTAACTGGACTGAGTTGGCATAGATCCTTTCAGTTCTAGGAATGATACCAATTTACACCAAGTGAGGATTTGACTCCATGTGTTTTATACAACACACATATGGCACTCTGAAATGGACGTAGACTTATGTCCATGCTTCAGATATCTTATATTTGTTGGACTTGAGTATTCTGCTTGATTGTCAGAGCCTGTATTTTATGATTTAATTTAAGCACAGTTCAGTTTTATAATGTAATCTATTCAGCCTGCTCATTATTTTCTGGGGCTGCTACAGGGTATATTGAATGACCTTGCTGTGAGATGTAAGTGTATTAACATGCAATATTTCAGTGATTTAATTTACAATGCTAAGTTCTTGCTCTGTGTGAATACAATCTAAATGGCATAAGGAGCTCTTAGAAATGTATGGAAACACTGTTTTCTGTTTATACAGCTTTGATAGGCTGTTGCACTAGAGAGGCTAAATATACTTGTAATATCCCTGGTCCATATTTGTTAGCATTTCATTTTATAAGGAACTCACTCACACAAATATTGGGAGTTCCCCGACATCATGCTGTTGTGGTTTAACCCCATCGAGCAACTAAGCACCACACAGCTGCTTGCTCACTCCCCCGCAGCAGGATGGGGGAGAGAATCAGAAGAGTAAAAGTGAGAAGACTTGTGGGTTGAGGTAAAGACAGTTTAATAGGTAAAGCAAAAGCCGTGCATGCAAGCAAAGCAAAACAAGGAATTCATTCAGCACTTCCCATGGGCAGGCAGGTGTTCAGCCATCTCCAGGAAAGCAGGGCTCCATCATGCATTAACGGTTACTTGGGAAGACAAATGCCATTGCTACGAACGTCCCCCCCTTCCTTCTTCTTCCAGCTTTACATGCTGAGCATGACGTCATATGGTCTGGAATATCCCTTTGGTCAGTCAGGGTCAGCTGTCCCGGCTGTGTCCCCTCCCAGCTCCTTGTGCCCCCCCAGCCTCCTCGCTGGGGGGGTGGGATGAGAAGCAGAAAAGACCTTTGCTCTGTGTGAGCACTGCTCAGCAGTAATGAAAACATCCCTGTGTTATCAACACTGTTTCCAGCACAAATCCAAAACATAGCCCCATAGTGGCTACTATGAAGAAAACTAACTCTACCCCAGCCAAAACCAGCACACATGCTGGCTCATTTTGCCAGCCATATGAATGGAAGTCTTAAAACCTTAGGAAGACATTCTGAAAAGTGCATAGCAGTGGCTCACTTCTTTAACCATTTAAATCAGTGCAAGGGTTTTAGTATCATCTTCTATGTAGATAAATTTTGTCTAACGTGGACGCATTTTAGAAAGTCCTAGCTGACATTCAGAGTTCCTGATCTGATGCAGTGAGGTCTGGAGTGCTATCTGCAGCTGCCCTGTGGTGAAGACTGCTCTTGTGCACTGGTCAGACAGGTCCAGCTTTCTTCCTACATAGCTAAAAGTACACAAAATGCAACTTCTTAAAACATCCTTCTAAATGTGAACCCACTGAGCTGGGTGACTTGGATTCAGGCTGTTGTGTAGCACTACAGTTGGAAGGAAGAGGATCAGCTTCCTAATGAGGAAATTTGCTTGAGAGGGCTTTCCTATAAGGAATGACTCAGAGCTGTCACCAAGCACCATAGACCCTCCCCACAGTGAGACCCAAAATGGTGGAGCCATTGCACATACCAAAGCACACGTTATATGGAAGGCTTGATATTTAAAACTAAAGTTTTCAGTATAACAACTCCTGAGACTAGATAAAATGAAGATCTACTTGTAAATCAAGAAAGCAATCTGCTCTGAAATAGATAGCTAAACTTCCTGTATAATGTAAGAAATATATTATACTTTTCATAATGGATTTGCATTTTTAACAAGAAGCTGTGTGAAGCAGCCAATACAAAATCCAATATAAAAAAGCATGCCTCAAATCTTGTTTCTTTGTAGTACTGAAATGTCTCTCTCTATTCAGCACTCATAGCCTTGTATCTTCTCAAAGAAAAAGTATTTAAATCCTGGGTTTTTTTAAAACATTTGGAGCCACTAAACTGGAGCTATTGCATTATCCTATGA
>NW_010972653.1:3465268-3564150 GCF_000737465.1 Haliaeetus leucocephalus
TAGCCCAGATTTATGGTCTTTCAGTACAATACTTAGTGTACTAAGCAGGAAATCTAGTTTTGAATAGCCATTAACTTAAAATGTACAATTTTATATTGCTACTCTATGTATTATGGCCTGGTGGCTCAGGGGTCTCTTTTTAGTATTCTTATGTACAGAACACTAAAGAAGAATTTGGGCATTGTTTTGTTGCAATTGCCAGTTTACAGACAAAAGTCTGTGAAATTTCTTGCACTATCAAGTTTAAATATTTGAAAGACTCCTATTGAAAAGCAAAGTCAAATTGCAATTTTAGGAGGAGAACAGGTTTGTGAACTCTGTCATCACTTTCTTTTGCCTCTATGCAAAGAAAATTCTATCTTATGTTCCAAGTCACAGTACATTTATTCTCAGATAGTTTTACACTGCATTCACCACCAAATATTTTCTGTCAAAATGTTTATATCAACCATGGAAATGTTACAGAAAGTAACTATGCTTCTATGGCTTGGGAGGAACAGATTTCCTTTGGGGGTGGCACATCTTTTGTCTTACAGCATAACTGAAATATATTTCCAAAGGCTTAAAGTACAGTGTTGTGATCAATAAAGCAGGAGTACAGCAATTTCTGTACTGTTTAAATAAAGGTTATAACCTACCACCACCATTCATGGTATTAATTGACTCCTGATAACACTGATATCTAAACAGGTTCTTCTGTGGATTTGAGCATAATGAAACTGAAGCTCTTCAGATATACTAAAGAAAATATTTTCAAAACATCATAGTAAACTAGTTAAAAAATATTACTTCCAAATTATAAACCAGGAATTAATGAAGATTAAGATTATGGGCAAAATATAATGTCCACTGGAAAAGCTCAGATTTATTTTTGTATTTATATATTCAAAACCTCAGGGCTTGAATACAAAATCTTTGCAACAAAAACCCTATGCATGAATTCTAAAGCATGGCAGAGGCAAAAGCCCAAGTGTGTACTCACTGTCACTGTGGGCTGGCTGGGTACATCCTACGCTATTGAGGCTGGCCAGAGAAGGTAGGCAAGCTTGTTTATGGAATGGCTCTACAGTAAACCGTGGCCTGAGCAGTCACCTGTCTGTGACATAAGGTTTGATTTTGTGCATCCTAGCTGTGTTACCTTCGCTCATTCTTACCGGAAAAAAATGCTGTTGAACAATGTAAGAGTATTTAACCTGAAGCCATACAAGATAAGAAAACATAGAAAAACAAACTGTTGAGATGGTAATAATGGCTCAAGGATTCATGAAGAAAATACTGACCTTAATGAAAAATTATACACCCCTAAAAAATGTTCACAAACAAAGAGAAGATGACAACTCAGCATGACTGTTTAAAGCCTGTTTTAAGCAACGGAGGATGATGGTGAGCATGTGAACAGGTAAGCTGATAACATGCCAATCGTAGCTATTTATTGTCTACTAGCTAAGGGATAACTGGTGTGTACTGTTGGCTGTGCATAGCCTGCTTGCAGAGTCTCTCTTCACACATTAAAACAGCACCTGAACAAAGGTGTTCATGTGGGAGGTTACATTGCCACCCCGTAAGACAACACAATTTTATAAAACCACTAGACATGCCATTTTGCCAGTAATGTGAAACACAAACCAGGGTCAGGAAGCACAACTTTTATCGCATCTCCTTCTACAGACCATACGGAACCAGCCTAGGTCACAGTCCAGAGGAAAAAAGCTTGCAACAGAGCTAGAATTAAGCTGTCATCCCTTGATTTCTTTGTAGTGTTGTAGTATCCAGCTTCCACCTTGGGAAGTCTTTGTGATTTTTGATCTGACCATGAAGCTTTTCACTGAAAATTGAAATCTATGCCTTTCTAGCTCCTCTTTTATACCTTCACAGGGGAGAAATAATATCAGTTGATGGTGTCATTCATATATGGTATTCCCCAGGAGACCGATCTAAATCTTCATGAGGCTTGAAGGGTCATTTGTATGTTCTTTGCTTTTCACCTGCAGAGGGTGATTTATAAAGGACAAGTTTATGATTGAATAGCTTTTGCTTGTCCTGGTTTAAACAAGTGACAATGAACAACTGCTGTACTTATAAACATGACTGGAGGTTATTTTTGATCAACTTTTTATCTCCTATTCAACCTTCCTGAAGGGAGCATAAGCTATATTAGAACTCATTTATTCAATCAAAAAATAAGAATTGAACACTTCTGTTATTTAACACATAGGCAATTTTTTGTATCATCTTCAACAGCCTTCATCAGCATCAGTCTCACTAGCTTTTAGCATGCAAATAGGTACAGTCGTGGTTATGGAAATTGTAGAATTCAGATTCAACAACCTCAAAGTGTAGAAGTAAAGTAGAAATGCTGTTAAATTCTCATTGCCCCAATTCACTAAGAGGCAAGATTGACCTGGGAAATGGCCCATCTATACTCACCTCAATTAACTGTTAGTGTGTAAATGAATGTTATTAATGTTGGTCCACCACATATTGGATTCAGCTCCCACCATTAATGCTATGAATGCCATCACAGCATTTTAAAGACACCTGCATTCCTTCCCCTTCTACCTCCCTCACACCACATGCTCTCATTCTTAATAATCTTTTAATTTCCACCTTGTAGTATTGTTGTAGAGACAGACAGGGGGGAGATGATTTTTGCGATAGAATCAAAGTGGAGCCTGACTTTCCACTCAAGCATATTTATGCTGCCCACAAAAAAGTTATTTTGACTGTAGCTGCACTTATGTGGGTTTTTGTTGGTATTTATTACAATTTTACAGATTAAGTAAAGCTATTTGACTTAGACTGCAGGTGGCACCCAACCTCTCAGCTCTCTGGCTCAGATCTGTAGTCTTCCCTTCTCTCTGAGGCACACTTGAGCCTTTGTCCAAACAACCATTTGTCCTATAATTATAATGTCTCATCAATAATATGAAGGGCATCTTCTTTGTTTTTTTTCTGTAGGAAAGAAAATCTGATAGGGAACCTGAGTTTAAAATATGCAATATTTTAAATTTAAAATGCAATTTTTTTGTTTTGTTTTGTTTTGTTTTAGCAAAAGGGGTAGATCTGTACTTGAAGCGTGTTTCTGGAATAGAGCAACAGCTGTTTGAGCTCCATCACTGATCATGAACAACATGTATCCTAAACCAGAGTATTACATTAAAAGAAAGTCAGATCTTAAAGATCAAAAGCATTTATTCAGTCCTTAGTTGTGTGCAGTTCATTTAAAGTTATGTATTCAGTTTGAAACAATTGTCTAAGCTCATTGACTCTTGTCAAAAGAAAAAAGGCTCCACAAAAGGGAATTGCACTCACTGTTCTCCTAAACACATTTCCACATAGAAAAGACCTTTCTTTCAGTTAAGGAGCTGCTAAGCTTGAGAAGGGATAAAACGCTTACATATATGGAGATTGTTTAGATGCCCAGAGAAATGAGTGACAGCTGTGAGAAGATGTAAAAAATAGAGTAAAGTGAAAGAATACTAAAAGCCGTTTAAAGTAAGAAAATTTCCTTTAAAAAACAAAGTCATGTCCACATGAGGAAAATACAAAAGAACATTAACTCTGGAAAATTAAATGTAAAAACCCCAACAGCACAAGACATTACCACATGCCCCCGCCCCCCCCCAAAAAAAAAGAGGAACACTTTGCTAAGGGAAAAAATCCAACACGAAAGTCTTTGATACAAGATGCCTGCCAGGGAGTCTGTAGGGTCAATAAACCATGAAAGAGTGAAGGAAGTGCCTAAAAATTTAGGAGTAGAAGGGAAAGCAGTTTATTCTTTCACATCTGTGTCTGTTGCAGGAGATGTTAGGCATTCCCACACCAGAACATTTCCTCACAGAAGGCTCATCAGAAAATGTGTCTGAAATAGAAGTGTGAACAGAAGAGGTTTCAGCACAACTCAACAAAATGAACAGTAACAAATTGATACAACCAGTTGGTATTCCCCCAAGAGCTGTAAAGGAACTTGAGTATGAAATAGCTAAACTGTCAACATTGAATGTAGTAATAACTTCTCATTTGTAACTGCCCTAGTACCATAGAATGAAAGGTAACATATGAGTTTCTTCTGGTTTCTTTGGAGGGGAGGAGGAGGGTGATTTTTTTACATTCTTTTTCAAAACACTTTAAGGAGGATCTGTTGAAATGCTAAGCAGAAAGGCAAATCGAAGTAATAAAAAATGAAAGAATGAGTTTTGTGGTCCTAAGGATTAACAATGATATTATGGAAAAGTCAGCATAGTTCTTATAAAAGAAAGTCTGAACATAAAACATTTTATAATGTTTTAAATTGAGTCAAAAAGTGTGTGGACAAGAGCCATGGAGTCAAAAAAGTCTAATTAGCTTTCTCAACAGTATTTGACAACATTCCTCAATGAAAGGTTTTAGAGAAAAAAAAGCACAAAGGGGGGAAACCATTAATCTTGTAAGTCAATTACTGGTTAGAAGATGATAGCATATCAAGGATAGGAATAATTGGGCAGATTTCACAGTGTAGGGAGGTCACCAGTGGAGATCTACAGGGACCTGTTCTAATGCTTTTGCTCTTGAAAATACTAATAAATTCATAATAAGTGGAAAGTCATGACAAAATTTTCCAAAATAACTGTCCAATTCACATTTGTAAAGATAAAATCAAATTAAATTCAGTGTCAACAAATGCTAGTGTTGTACATGAACAAAAAACCTATCTTTGAATACAAAATAAAAGTTTCAAACTAGTTATAACAAAAAAGATCTTAGACATATAAGCAGTTCCATCAAAAGACTGTTGCAGTGCTTGTAAGTGGTCAAAAAAGCATAACTGCGTAGTAGCAATTACTAGGAGCTAAGTAGAGGACAAATATACATACAATGCTTTACCATTGCAGAAATCCATCATGCTTCCTCCAACACAAGAGTACTGCACAGAGGTCTGGTCCCGTACTTCAGAAGATTTGCATTAGTAAATGAAAAGAGATGAAGAACGGCAGCAAGGATAATCAGGAGTTGGGAATGAAAAATAGCAAAGTAAAAAAGATTCAGAATTTGAAATTATCAAAACCTGAGGAGAAAGCCAGCTACTGAAGGACTATCTGACTGGACTGCAGATTTACAGCTGGAATCTTTCAAATGTCAGATAATGTCCCAGAACAAGACATTAAAAGATTAAGATGGACATTATATTTAAATACTATTAATTCAAGAGCTGGTAGTGGGACTGGATGTCTCTATGTCTCTCCTTTTAGGTTCAAAATCAAATCCTCATTTTAAATCCATATAGAGATAGCCCACCTATGAAATTCTCATGAAATCAAACTGTTTGTTACTAGTTAGTAGTCCACTGTTGCTTACTTAAAACAAATATATTGAGTTTTTCAAAGGAAATCTTTGAAAATTCTTGATTATTCTTACTCTTATGTGATAAAACATCTTTTTTTATATTGAAATAGTTTATTTTCTAGAAATGTATGTAATTTATGTAATACAGATGTTTCCTAATAATATTATTTTAGACTTTTTTTTCCTCAAATCAAAATGAAAGCTGATGAATGTATCACTGTTCATTTCTTAATGTTTATTATCTCTTCAGAAGTTTTACTTTGTGATTCTTCTTAAAGAACATTTAAAAATCCAACAAAATCCCTGAATTGATTTTGGGTCAAAAATGTAGTGTTACAGTGAAAATATTACTTTGAAAAGAAAAGCATGTCTATTCTAAGACATTTACATTTAGGGTACCTTTGCATAATCCATGCCTTGATAGGATTTAGGATGTAGTAAAAATTTCACCAGCTTTAATACATTATCTTGTCTTAGCAGTTCTTCACAATGGTAAGTCCTCTAGGTTAGCATTTCTTTTAGTTTGGGTCACTGCACTTTTTCCGCCCAAACTGAAAGTTTCAGTTGAAAAAAATTGAACAAATGAATAATCTATATTGTTGATTTGCAAGAAACAAACCAATTATGATCATCAGTGGAAGTAACTATTTAATTAACATGTCAGCAAATCTTTACTAACTGTAGCAATGAAATCTCCAGTCCAGAGGCCAAGAGGTATAGAGAGCTCACATCATCATAACACTGAGCACAAAGACCTCCTCTGAGCCCAATTTTGTGCTTCTATGGCCCTAAAACCTAAAACTGCCTCATGAATATTTTTCATGCCTGAGAAAATATGTGGCTATACCATAAGTCAGAAAAGCAATGTTTTATCAGCATCAGTCTAACAGTATATGCTGCCTACCCTGGATGTGGCCTGAGAGTGCATATGGGTGTCACAAGTTTTCTGAAGTAGCATTAGAGGAGTTTGAGGTTAGGGGGTACACAAGTTATGTCCACACCGTATTTCAGTCAGAGTATGTTCACACATCTTTACTATTTCACATGCCATTGTGCCTGTATATTGTAGACCCTTCTAACAGGCCTTCTGCCCGTAGCTAATATGCTTTATACAAACCTAATACAGTCCCCCAAAACCAGCTGAATTAAAAGTCATGAGATATACATATAACTACGTATTTATATAGATTTTTTTTTTCTTCAACAGAGACAATACATATCTACCCTACCAGAACCCACAAACCCTCAGATGAACCACAGGCATCATACTGCAGAGTGCATGAGACAGGACAGGACCAAAGGTCACTAAACGATTTTATCATGAGTCTGTGAAACAGTTTTTCCTGTTGCCGGTTGCTGGGTCTACTGAAGTTTTACAAAGCATCATAAATCTAAATGCAAGCTGACTTTTTGTAAGAGTGTCTTTGGTTCTCTTCAAGCCTCCAAACTCCATGGTACAATGAAAAATAATAGGATAAGAAAATAATTAGATAAAATATGAGCAGGAAAATATCCTAAAATTTTATTAAGGTAATAAATTTAAGATAAATCTTTAGTTATTTGCGTTAGGGCTATTGCGATTAGACACTTCAGTCACTCTGGGGAATCAACAGCACTAAAAGAAGGATACTAACAATATACATAAAATTCTAAGAAAATTGTAAAAATTTTGAATGCAGCTAGATAAAGTTCCATTATAAACAGTGGATTTGTTTCAGAGTTTTATGTAATTGATATATTTTGTCTGGTGAACCTCGTTCTACCCCACTGTCCTGGTTTTGGCTGGGATAGAGTTAATTGTCTTCCTAGTAGCTGGTATAGTGTTATATCTTGGATTCAGTATGCGAAGAACGTTGATAACACACTGATGTTTTCAGCTGTTGCTAAGTAATGTTTAGTGTAAACTCAAGGATTTTTCAGCTTCTCATGCCCAGCCAGCAAGAAGGCTGGAGGGGCACAAGAAGTTGGGAGGGGACACAGCCAGGACAGCTGACCCAAACTAGCCAAAGGGGTATTCCATACCATATGACATTATGTCCAGTATATGAACTGGGGGCAGTTGGCTGGATCACTGCTCAGGAACTAACTGGGCATCAGTTGGTGCGTGCTGAGTAATTGCCTTGTGCATCACTTGTTTTGTATATTCCAATTCTTTTATTATTATTATAGTTGTTGTTGTTGTTATTATAATCTTCCTTTTCTGTCCTATGAAACCCTCTTTATCTCAACCCATGAGCTTTCCTTTTTTCCAATTCTCTCCCCCATCCCCCTGGGGGGGGGGGGGGAGTGAGTGAGTGGTTGCTGGCTGGGGTTAAACCACAACACCCACTTAAAATGAAATAAATGACATAACTGTGTTTTCTAAAATGGATTCCAAGACAAAAATGTTAGCTGAGCTATGCACTGACAGAAAATTACTCTTTGCTGAAGTGCTTGTAGAGAATTTCTAAGTTCCCTTGGAGCATTCATCTTTAAGGCAGATAATATAAAAATGAATAAACACTGTCATTAAGTGGAAGGAGGATGGGAAAGAAGTATTTGTAGTAAAAAGATTTGTACAGCCAAGGGGCAAGATAGGTCAAACCGAAACTATCTGCATTACAATAAAAGAATCCTGATATAGTCTCCTAATACAGCATTAATTTCTTGCCATAGTGGTGATCTTTGTGACCTTAGCAAGATCTACTGCAATTTCTCATGAGAACTCTGTGTTGACTTATAACCTTGCTGATACACACAGGAACATATAAATGACACAGATGTGCTATCAGTTAGAAACATAAGCTTCTTTTGGATCTTTTCAAATCCCATAGTTCATTGCTAAGGAACAGGAATAAAATAAATACATTTTGTATGACACAGAAATGTCTCAGTTATAAGAAGGAAAACAACAGAAAATGTCATGAGCTGAATGTAAGGGGATGCTATGTGGAGCTGTGGACATTATTACATAAAACATACCATGCGTATCATCCGCTGCACTTTTGAGCATTATGTCTCCAAAGTCATGAAGCACTTTTTTAGAATGAAGATGTCATGAGCCATTGCACAGACTTTAGCCTTTGAATACTCAACTGCTTGGGAAAAGTTCAGCTGATTTTTCAGTACTTCCTGAACCATTCAGGAACCAGACAGATTTCATTTAAAGACCCTTTACCTTTTCTGTGGTCTGTAAGTGTAGTTACGTTTTAGGGGTAGACAGTGTCATCCCTAGTATGAAGACAAAAGTACACATATTTACATGAATTGTGTATGAGAAGGTGCATAGGAGGCTCTTATTTAGAGAGTGTAATAGATAAGTGTTAAAAAAAAGTCCAGTATGTCTTAAAGCACAATGATCTCCCTAGAGTGTGACTAAAAGCTTAAGATATTAAAATCGGCTGATTAAGAAATCATTTGTGTTCCCCTCCTGTTCGCAAGATATATATAGTGATTTTCATTAGTCAGAGGCATGAGAATCAAACATGACATGTAACTTGCTAGTAAGACACAGAGGTATAGGCAAGTAAAAAGAAAGAACAGTCAAGGTGATGAAAGTGAAAAGCAAGTTCCTGCTGCTGCTTTACTAGCCAACTTTATACAGCCAACTTTATCCTTTTCTTAAAGCAAGATCTCATAAGTAGAGGGCTTTTTTTAAATTGTATATAAATATAATCCATACTGTAGAACTGATATATATGTATGAAAATACATTTTCAAAGGCCCTTGAAGACTTTAGCCTCTAGTAATTTAAAGTGGCTATTCTCCAAACTATTAAGCAGCTTCCAAATTGCTTGTATAATTCACATTTTTAAAGGGCAAAAAAAGGCCATAAAACTTTAGCACATATGACAGCACTAAAAATAAGCATAAATAATATATATTTTTATATGTAAAACCTATTCATTACAGAGTGACAATAAGATGCTTCAGGATTCTGAACTTCCTGTGATTAATGTACTTCTTGTTTGCATCAGCTTCAACTTCATGCCTCGCTACACACCCAAGGTGTCCATTAATCAGCACTGCTGCATAGTCTGTCATATCTTGTTGCTTAAATAACACAATCACTCATGGTGGGAGGTATCTAGAACTACACCAAATTTTTCCACTTTGAGCTTTAGAACTTCTTAAGTGGCTTTTGCAAGACATTTTATCATCATTCTAGCAGTTTCACAGACACATGAACAACTCATGGAGAAGTAGAGCAAATGAAATCTTTTTGATATGTTCATATCCTTGTTCTCCATTTGAGGAGTTTTACTCAGCATACTATGCAGTGAGTTATGGTAGCTTCATTTGAGACTTTCAGATGCGGTAGGATGGTACTGGAATTACATGGTGGTTTTAATTTAAAATAAAGTATGATTCCTTTGTCACAATGAATCCTCTGAGGATGACAGTAACATCATTATGAATTTAATGAAAAATAGAAGGTATCTGTATTTTGAAGAAAATATATAAAATATCTAAAAAGAGAAACTGAAATCTCAAATACTTTCTGTCAAATATTATTTGAGAAAAAAATAAATATTTCATTTTTAATGATAGTCACAATTTTGTGTGAAAAATCATAGGAACACAAAATTTCTTATTCCATGATTTCTCACTTCTCTAAGGGACCATCTCACATGTTGTAGTGTCAGAAGAACTGATGTTTCTCCCCAAAAAGGATTTAAAATATAAATAAAACATTTTTTTTTAACATGGGGAAAGCAGTGTTTTTATTAAAACACAGAAATATATTGATAAAAGCAAGGGTAAAAAATAGAATAGTTCCAGTTAGAATAGAATAGAATATTTTAGTTGGAAGGGACCTACAATGATCATCTAGTCCAACTGCCTGACCGTTTCAGGGCTGGCCAAAAGTTAAAGCATGTTATTAAGGGCACTGTCCAAATGCCTCCTAAACACTGACAGGCTTGGGGCATCGATCACATCTCTAGGAAGCCTGTTCCAGTGTTTGACCACCCTCTCAGTAGAGAAATGCTTTCTAATTGTTACAGATGCACACACACTCAAATCCAACAGGTGTTAAAGCTCAGATTTATTCTTCAGTAGAAAAGTTAGTTAGAACTCTGGTAACAGTAGTGACCTACAGGCTCAATGGCGTAAGGGGAACTAGTACTACACAACCGACTTAAGAATCGTTGAGATTTAAAAGTGATGACTCAAAATGCACGTATCACTCACCTAAAAGCTGAGGGCTCTCTCCCTTGAGGAGTTACCTCTGGCAATGCCCCAACCCGAGGGGGAGTCCCCGACTGCAGACCCGCTGCTCCGAGGAGGACTGATTCCAACGTGTCCTCCGGCGGGACCCCGTTTATACCCTTGTCGAATCTGATCTGTGGTCATTTTAATCCCTATTGGCCAAGAAGGTCACCTCAGTGTACCTGGCACATCTCCATTGGCCAGTTCAAATTTCAACCTGCAGTGTCCAGGGTTTAGTTGGTTTTTTTTAACTCTTCTCCCTGCCTGGAGAAGTTTTGTTTCTGGCTGGGGGGGGAGGGGGAAGGAAGGAGGGGAGTGTACTGCCACAATAATGTCCAGTCTAAACCTCCCCTGGAGCAACTTTGAACCATTCCCACGTGTCTTATTGCTGGATCCCAAGATGAAGAGCTCAGCACCCCCCTCTCCACGTCCCCTCCTCAGGAAGCTGTAGAGAGCAATGAGGTCACCCCTCAGCCTCCTGTTCTCCAAACTAGACAACTCCAAAGTCCCTAGCCACTCCTCAGAGGACATGCCTTCCAGCCCTTTCACCAGCTTTGTTGCCCTCCTCTGAACGCCTTCAAGGACCTTCACGTCCTTCTTAAATTGCAGGGCCCAGAACTGCACACAGTACTCAAGGTGAGGCTGCACCAGTGCTGAATACAGTGGGATAATCATCTCTTTTGACCTGCTAAATCTAGAATTTAATCCTTATTCTAAGTTAAAAAATTGGAGAGTGTTCTATCTCTTTGTATGCCAGCAGAAAGAGATACTAGTATCTAGATTTATGCTACTGGTTTAGGAGAAGGTCTGTTTATCTTAAGCATATAAGAGCTGGGAAAGGATGGTGTACAGCTTTTAAGAAGACAATTAATTTATGTAATGATTTCTGCGTCTAGACTTTTTAAAAATGTGTAACAGTGTGTCTGTGGAAATTGCAAACCTCTGAGGGGCAATATAGTATAGGCACTGTTGTTGTAGTGTGGGTTAAAACCCCCCCACCAAACCCTACAGGAGAACAACGAAACTCTGTATTTAAGACTTCACTTGGGTTTTTTTTTGATTTGTTTTTTTCTTTTGCAGAGTCCAGACACAGGAATTCTTAATTCTTTTGGAGTGGATCTCAAGAAGGTATTGGTTTCTATAAAATGGGAAAGTAGGCAGAAGTCAGCATTCTTCAGAACCACCACTTCAACAAGAATCAGAACAATTATGCAAAAGAGAAAGGAGGATAGCAATTTCCCAACCATAAAACAAAGCAGTGAAAAACAAGAGATTTTTAAAGTGGAGAATGATTAACTGCAATTGTGCTCTACTTGGATTCAGAAACAGCTCTTCACATTCATTATTCATTTCCCAATACTGAACTGAGATTAATAAATTGGACATATGCTTCACACCAAGGATATGTAATAAATTCCTAAATCCTGCATATTTTTGTCACTGGGAGGTAACTTAGAAGACAGAAATTTGCATATTGAAAGGTGTTTTACTACAGTTTTAATACAAAACCAATGTATTTTCTATTTTGTATTTGAAAACACAAAACCCCACACATGCCAACTTCAGATGGTTGAACTCCAGATGGGCCATGACCACCTTATACTCAGAAGATCTTTCAATCAACACAGTCTCATGGTAATGTGTTCTGTTGCTTGGCTAGGTTTTATAGATGAGGAACTGAAGCAGAAAAAGATTTGAGCCCAGATTCTGCCTGTATTATGCCCTGTACCACCAGTTTCTTCTGACCTCTGTAAAGTAAATCAGAGAACAATTATAATGCATGATTTGATCAAGATCCCTTGAAAATCTGGTAAGAGTTGAAACAGACCTTATTACCATCTTTCTAAACCTAACGATTGCAAAGCAGGATTTTAGTAGCTTGTCTTTTCCTAAATTGATACAAATTCCATTGTTAAACTCTTTTAATGAAATTAATCCTATAAAAAACTGTTTCTTGAGATTAAGCTATTAAAATAAATAAATGTTTCATGTATTAACAGATATGTTAGCATGCCCAAGGTTTAGATGGATATTTCTGCAGGCTTTTGTAAAAATTTATCTGAACATGAATAGATTTAAATAACAGGGAAATCTACTTAAAATAAAGAACTCTAAAAAATTCTATTGTCAATTAAAATTTATTTGTTTATTATTCAGACTCCAGAAAGCATTTGTATACCATTGTGATAGGATGAGGTTTGTGTGCACTGCATGCAAATAATTTTCTTAACACGTGGACCATGACAGATACGTAACATGTAATTTCTATAAATATTCTTCAATAAAAAAGAAAAAGAACATATATGGGTATGGTTTACATGGTAAAGCACAAAGCAATTTGTTGAATATTTATGATTAAAAAATACATTTGCAAGATGAACAATGTATGCACAAAGTGTTCACAGATTATTCAACCAGTTTGAACAGTAAGTATCCTCTTTAAGGAACCTCTTTATCTTTTAGGATATATTTTTTTCCTCTATTAGTGGGAGCTGTGAGTCATGGGGTGTTTATAGCACCTGTACTCCCATCAAATATGAAATTCTTTAGTTGGGTTGCTAAAAGGCATGAGAGTTCAAACCTGTGTCTTTATTGTGGGCGGATATAAACACAGCAAAATGACAAAAAAGTAGGATATAGTAGAGAATAACATAGGTTTATGACTAACAGAATACATTTTTACAGAATTGTTTAACAAAAGCCTTATTTCATATTCTTGGCTTGGGGTTTGTTTTTTTCGGAGTAAAAATAAAAAGAAATGATAGATATGTTTGCAGAAACAGATACAAGTTTAACAGTCACCAAAGAGAGTGTATGAGAGAGATTTTTCTGGGCCCCATAGGTGAGGTCATCTATCTGAGACCCAAGCTCCTAAGGTAACAAAGGGAAGAAGCATTCATAAAAAAAAAAAAAAAAAAAAAAAAAAAAAAAGAGGATTAGCAGGATTATACCAAAGCTGTACAAACCAGTTTGTGTCTACCTCTTTGCTTTCAGCTCACTATAACAAGCAAAATTAACGTTTGATTTCTTTACTTACAAAAACCTATATAGGCTATAGTGGCTGGAAGTAAGGAAATGCCAACATTTGATACAGTTCCCTTGCACATAAGCATTATCATATATGATGTTTATGCTCTCTTTAAGCCAAAGCACTCATGACTTATTCAGCATGCTGAATGGGCTCAGGGTAAAGAAGTAAAGATACATCATAAGTGGTGTTAGTGGAAGGAAGAATACTTCATTCTTTCTAGATACTGGGAGTTACATAGAGAATAAAGCAGAACTGCAGAAGCAAAAGTTTAAATCTCCTGGTTTAAGTGAATACTACCAAAAATAAAATAAAAAATAAAATTCAGTCCAATTCCTGCCTCAGCTACTGTTTTTCTATGATATTCTTATGAAGTTATATGACAAGCCTCTTGTCACTAGTTTTTGGCAATGATTCATTTCTCATTTTTGGTGTCTTACACAAGCCTAAAACTTAATATACACAGTGGTAAGCACCCACACCTCCAACTGATGTAAATGGGAGAGTGGGTACCTAGTAAAGGTAACAGCCCATATTCGGTACGTAGTAAAGGTAACAGCCCATATTATTGTATGGATGGATGTCAGCAGGTCTAAGATGTGCTGCACAACCAAGATCACAGAAGAAATTACTGGTTCAGGCTTGTCCTTATTTGTGAAATGATGTCCTACATCAGAGAAGGTCACCAGAACTGACATGGCAGGACTACCACAGTTCAGAATTCCAGGAAGCAAAATAGCTACCTATATTGTACAGTATTTCAATGAATATCAGTAAATACAGTGGGATTGCCTTGCAAAGATGTAGGAAAAGGATGTACTAGTCTCACTTCTGAGTTGCTACCTACTCATTACACTGGGGATATCATGGGTCCTATGGGGTTCAGGAAATGACAGGCTATCATAAAACAGTTTCAAAAGTATTGGGTGATGTTGCCTGGGTAACTTAAATTCTAGCATCCACTAATTAAAGTGCTTAACTTACTTTCTTAAGAGATTCTTTTTTAAGAATCTTGTTGGCATAATCATCTGCCTCATTAAACGGGTTCCATGCCAGTGTGACTGAACTCTTGTCAACAGAGACAAAGCAAAGCAAAACTGCTGCAGTGAGGTGAAGAGTCAGGACTAACATGAATAAAACAGTCAAGTTGAACTTTCATCTTGTCAGACTTTTTTCTTGTTAATATTTATATAATTATACTTAGCTAGATACACAAGTGGGAATTAAGATTTGAAAGGAACGGTCTGAGACTGCTAGGATTTTCTTTGAAAATAATTTTTTTTTAGGGGGGTTGGGGTTTTCTTTTTAGTTTTTTTTCTCTCTTTAAAATAACCTGCTAACTTCTGGAACTCATTATATTCAAGTAGTGCATTTAAGTAGCACAGTGCCCAGTGAGTACTTCAAAATGGCATTTACTCCTAACAATATGATGATTAGGAAGTTGCAGCAGGTATTTCCTATACAGTGCCAGGAAAAGGCTGAAATTTTCATCTCTGCAAGATCTCACAGCTGAATAAAATTAACAGGATATCTACTAATGAGTAGTATTTATCATCTTGAACAAATTAACTTCTGAAGTTAAGACTGCATATTATCCCTTACTTAAAAAAAATCAGGGAATCAGTAGTTGAAAACATAGCACATTCCCCTTTGTTTCTCCAAACAGATCAGTTAACACATTGAAGACTAAGGGAGCAAACTCCATGTTTTCACAGCTGTATTCAAATTCACATTACCATTTTCCACCTGCCTAAGCATCAGTCTTGCAGTACTCTTGTGGTTTAACCCCAGCCAGCAGCTAAGCACCACGCAGCCGCTCACTCACTTACCCCCACCTCAGCGGGATGGGGAGGAGAATCAAAACCACGTAAAACTCATGGGTTGAGATAAGAACAGTCCAATAATTGAAAATTAATAAGAATAATGAAAATGAAGAAAAAAAAAGAGTGAAATATAACCCAAGAAAGACAAAGTGATGAGCAATAGAATTACTCACCACTCACTGACTGATGCTCAGCCAGTCCCCAAGCAGTAACCCCCCCCAGGCCAACTCCTCCCAGTTTATATACTGGACATGATGTCATATTGTATGGAATACCCCTTTGGCCAGTTTGGGTCAGCTGCCCTGGCTGTGTCCCCTCCCAACTTCTTGTGCCCCTCCAGTCTTCTCGCTGGCTGGGCATGAGAAACTGAAAAATCCTTGATTTAGTCTAAACACTACTTGGCGACAACTGGAAACATCAGTGTGTTATCAACATGCTTCTCATACTGAATCCAAACCGTAGCACGGTACCAGCTACTAGGAAGAAAATTAACTCTATCCCAGCCAAAACCAGGACAAGTCTGAAGCAGGTCATCCAGTTCCATATGTTAGAGTTCTTCCTTTTTCCTGGAAATATTTCAATATGTTTTGGGTCAGAAAAGGAGTGAGTGTAGCTACAGATAAACTAAATGTGCCCAGGCTGTTGCTTGCACTGAGGTCAAATGGCATAGAAAGGCCTGCATATATAACCTACAGCTCTCATCCTCCAAAGTAGAGTAGCTGCATGAAGACAGTCCTCTGGAAATGGTTCCTTCTCCATGATAATTCTTGTGTTGTACTCAGGAATTGTTTAGGAAATTACTTGTTGGCCTGGACCAAGACAGCATCAGGCACATTTTGAGCAATTTAATATTAAAAATAATCAGATTCTAGTACCTATCAAGTTCCCTTGATGACTTTTTTTGACAAGTATAACCATAACCTCTGTATTCAAATGATACTACAGTTTATAGGTTTATTTACATACAAGAAGGTGAAGAAGATCCTAACACCAGTAAATATTTTAAAAAAAGCTACATTATTATATGTATTATAGATACATAATCTCACATTATGACTTCCAACAGATCAGACATCTGAACAATTTATTGTAAGGAGAAAAGTCACAGTAGGAGGAAGAGAGATGCCATCTGGACATATGACCACATGCAGTATTGGTTAAGCAGAACCTATAAAATGTTACTATATGGAGCATAGTCCTTTTGGTTGTATTTCTCCATTTTTTGCAGGGTGATGAAATTTGCCTAAACCTCTTAGACACTATAATAAGGCAGCCAGGTAAATGTCATTTTCTTATGCTCTTAAAGAAACTTCTCAGGGGCGTTATAGGACACAGTAGTCTATATTGGATGGATGAATACCATCAGGATTTCAACAGTTACACACAAGCACAGAAACAGACAGAAGTGAGGCAGAGAGGTCGTGATTCCTGGGCAAGGCAATATCATCTTTTTGTGAAACTAGCTTATGATGACAAAACCACACATAGGCATTTATCCACTGTCCTGGTTTCAGCTGGGATAGAGTTAATTTTCTTCCTAGTAGCTGGTACCGTGCTACGGTTTGGATTCAGTATGAGAAGAATGTTGATAACACACTGATGTTTTCAGTTGTGGCTAAGTAGTGTTTAGACTAAATCAAGGATTTTTCAGTTTCTCATGCCCAGCCAGCGAGAAGGCTGGAGGGGCACAAGAAGTTGGGAGGGGACACAGCCAGGGCAGCTGACCCAAACTGGCCAAAGGGGTATTCCATACAATATGACATTATGTCCAGTATATAAACTGGGAGGAGTTGGCTGGGAGGGGCAGATCACTGCTCGGGAACTAACTGGGCATCGGTCAGCAAGTGGTGAGCAATCGCATTGTGGATAATTTGTTCTGTATATTCTAATAGTTTTATTATTTATTATTATTGTTTTATTATTATTATTATTAATTTTCTTCTTTTTCTGTACTATTATCTGCTCTTATCTCAACCCAGGAGTTTTACTTGTTTTTCCCCATCCCACTGGTGGGGAGAGTGAGTGAATGGCTGTGTGGTGCTTAGTTGCAGGCTGGTGTTAAACCATGACATCCACAATACAGCAAAGCACCTGAATGTATGCTTGGATTTGTTTATAGTTTCCATTTATCAAAACACTTGAAAACTAGAAAGGGAGACAGGATCCTTGCCTTGAAGTGTTTTCAGTTTATTTTGTATACATTAAATGTGTCTTAATTTAATATGGCTCCCATATTACTAGCACGAATTCTTACTTTAGAATTTGTGATCTCAGTTGGAAAGATACCCCAGAGCTATTACAATAACTGCGTCTTTTAACCTTTCTACAACTTTGTAGGTGATTCAAAGATGACAACTCTATGACACCTAAATCCATTTACTGGATTTATACAATATTTCAAATTCCTTTGCATAACAGGAGAAAATTTGGAAGGTGGAAAATCTTGTAATTTAATGTACAAAATTTGAAGCGTAAAGATCTACTAAAAAGAAACTTAAGTGACAGATTGCCATCAGTATGTGAAAGATTCTGAGAAGGCAAAATGCAAAGAGGGGATTAATCAGAATGTATAAAAGAAAAAGGGTACTTAAATCCTATTGTTGTTCTTCTGGTGAAGTTAAAATGTGCAAGATGAAACTAGACATGGAGGAAAAGAAGAAAAGAAATATACAGAATAATTGGGCTACATCAGATTACCTGAATCAGTGCAAAGTGCATTTGCATCAGTAAAAGACATGCATAACACAAATGTTACTAAAAATAAGAGCTAATTTTATGATCATTTTATTCCCTTGTCCCTCAGCTGGTTCATGTTCAAACACGAAAGAAAACTTATGTAGGCATATATAGAAGTGCTTTCATGATCTTAACTATTATCATAACTGTATTCCTGTTGGAAGTTATTGGTAAGCAAGCTAATTCTTACATATTTTTATCATTTCCCTTCACTGGTTTACTGTATTACTACCATATTGCATTACTCCCACAGTTTTTTCCTTGCACTTGCTGAAGTTCCTATGCACTAGACAATATTGATCACTTCCTTTTCATTGGCTGGGTGGATGGATGTGATAGTGTTCCTGAGTTGCTGTGTTAAACATGGCCTGTTTCATTTGGGCCTGTACTAGACGGAATGTCTGCAAAAACATCGTGTGGCTTTCATCAAAGCTGCCTGCAAAACTAAATCAAAAGACTGTGTTTCAAAAAAGACTTGGGAGGGGGGAAGTGGGGAGTGAGAGAGACACAGACTATGAAAAGAAAGAGTTGGTTTAAGACCCAGTTTAAGAACTTTTTTCACCTGCTCAGTGTTCCAAAATGCCTCGTCGTCATGGGTTCTTTTTCCTTCCCAATGACAGATATAATACTGACAAGGTCATAAGAGATGGAAATGCAAGTGCTGTGTGCTCCCCAGCTGAAGTGTACTGCAACAAGGAGTCCTTGGTATTTTGCAGTCAGGGGCTGCCAAGAAAACATAAAACATTCTGAGTCTCTGACTAGAGCTCAGTGGTTATTAACTACACTTCAGGGAAGTATCTTCATGGCAGCAGCTGAACTGGGGTGCGGCAACAAGATGAGAATTCCTTTCCTCCCAGCCCTGCCCCAGATTTGCTAACAAACACATCTATTAGAGCACCAAAACCAGCATGTGATTAATTCTAGGCTGCACCAGACCAGAGTCTTATCTTGATTAAGTCACTATAAATCTAGAGTAACTCTACAGAAATCACACTTCACTGCAACTAAGATGAGAATCTGGCTTCCAACATGTAATCCTTGATTATCAGCTCATGACAGCAGTGTCACATTAAGAATGTTTTTGGCTTTTTTTTTAAATCACTGCAACATGATAGAATCACCCAGAATGTGGAGCTTGACAGAGTCACTCTCTTTGCTTAAGTCCCCTGAATCACTTGACCTGGTATTTCTGGAAATTATATTCCAGGATATTATGCAAATTTCAAATCATTAAATTGTTGTGTGAACAATAGACTTAACAACTCAATTTCCTAGAAATTTATTTTCTAGACCTTCCTCTGAAATAAACCAAGTTCTGTACCTTTTTCTTTCTTTCTTTCTTTTCCCTGATCATTGTCTAGTTTGCACCAAATATCATAATTTCAGCCTGAAACTCAGCTCTCTGTAATGTACTCTGAGTACTGGCAGAATGAGAGTCAGCATATGCTCTTCCAGTCTCCAAGCTCTATGTGTGTTGCTGGACAGAAAGCAGATAAAAAATAAAATATAACTATCAAGTCCACTTTACAGCCTTCTTTCACCAGGAGAGAGAATTTCTTCTCTAACTGGTGATTTTTATTATGATGTTGGAAGTTCAGACTTTTGAAACCTCTAGCCTTCAGCTAACTTGTTGAAACTCAAGGCTTTTATAGATTATTTGAGGTAAGTGGCAGAGAACAGTCATTTCTGTCTTCCCTTAGTTTGTTCCTGGCTTAGGAAGCCATAATAAAAGCAGAGTTGAGGAGATTTCTTCCATGTGAGAGTGTATGTAAATTTGTTTGTAACTTTTTCCTCTTCCTGGACCTATAAAACATCTCACCAATTAATTAAAAGAAGTGCGTGATGGTACTTCTAGGAGCCCACTTCTTCATGATACAGCATGATCCTATGGGCACACAGCATTTATCAGATTCTTCCTGTACCTTAAAAGTGGAAAAAGTGTTTATAGTCAAATATCCCTTCTTTTTCTTGGACTTACTAACAGCTCACAAAGAACTAAAATTCAACCAAAAATACAGATCTGCCCAGCCATGCCTCAAAACGAAATCAGGATAAAGTCAATATAAAGTATTAAATCAGTAAAGTGCTGAAGTTTTCCTCTAGCAGGCCAATTTTCAGACATTCATTTCCTCATTACCTTCTATTTCTCTCAGTTTTAGATACCGAAACTTTCTGTCTATAAAGGAAAAGAATCTTATGAAAAAATTTCTGTCATGCTCCCTCTCCCCCATGCAAAGCTGTAAAACTTTCCACTTTCCTCTCTGCTTTGGATATTTGTGGTATTGCTTCTTCAGTGGCCTCCTTTCAGTTTGCTGAACCACTTCTCTAAGACAACATCACATTTGCTGTAAACGGCATCCTCTTATTTACAGTTGTGGCTAGTCATTCAGCCTGGCCCAGTGAAAGGAGATTGGAGGTCTATCACTTAATACTTTTTGATTGCCAGAGGTTAAGGTTAAAAAAAAAAAAAAAAATCTTCACAAGGGAGACAGAAGCCCTCTTCAAAACAAAATAGTGAGCTAGGCTACTGTCTCATGGTCTCACAAATCTGAAAATTGACTGACTTCAAAAGGCTTTACTCTAATTCTCACTTATTCATTTACATAAATGTCTAAGTGAGAATTAAGCCCTTTACATCAGTAACCATGGGTGATTTTGTTCTCACAGGTTTTCTAAGAGTTCAAGTCTGGAGAATTTAAAAATACCAAAACAAATATATGCATACAGTAAGTGCAAGGAAGAAAACAAGAGTAAAAAATGGATTACAGATGCTTAAAGGAATGTTCAATGGATTTCTCTTTCTTCGTCTCTTCAGTATTCAGAAATAATCAGCTTCCCTGAAAGACATGCATGTTTTTATATAAGAAACATAGTTACAATAGGGATCTTGTCTCATCTCATGTACAAATGTAACTTAAGGTTATCACGTTTTATGTATTTCACTTCTGAACTGTGTTGTGTTTGTAGGGCTGTCAGCTACTTTATCATAAACAGCAAACACAATTTTTCTCATCCAAGTAGCAGTACTTATGAGAACTGAAGCCTCCATCTTGCTCACTCACAACTGATCTTTCATAAAAATTTCTCTATCCATCATTCTCAAGTACAGCCAAAATTTAATTTTGTTTAAGAATACATTACTCTGCATTTCTTCCTATGCGTGCACATGAAAACAGACTTTTGTTGTTGCTTTGGTCTACACCATTCATGCCCAAAATATATCCTGTGCTTTGTAGAACAGACTGTGTAATTGTCCCCAGGAAAATGGGAGCACATTTATTGCTCTCTACACATTTTTCAAGCTAGTGGTACAGGTCTATATAGAGGTGTCCTAGTTTCAGCTGGGATAGAGTCAATTGTCTTCCTAGTAACTGGTACGGTGCTATGTTTTGAGTTCAGTATGAGAAGAATGTTGATAACACTGATGTTTTCAGCTGTTGCTAAGTAGTGTTTAGACTAAAGTCAAGGATTTCTCAGCTTCTCATGCCCAGCCAGCGAGAAGGCTGGAGGGGCACAAGAAGTTGGCACAGGACACACCCAGGGCAGCTGATCCAAACTGGCCAACAGGGTATTCCATACCATGGGATGTCACATCTAGTATAGGAACTGCGGGGAGTGGGGGCGGGGGAATCACTGCCTGCGGACTAACTGGGTGTCAGTCAGCGGGTGGTGAGCAATTGCCCTGTGCATCATTTGTACATTCCAATCCTTTTATTGCTACTGTTGTCATTTTATTAGTGTTATCATTATCATTATTAGTTTCTTCTTTTCTGTTCTATTAAACCGTTCTTATCTCAACCCACGAGTTTTACTTTTCCCGATTTTCTCCCCCATCTCACTGGGTGGGGGGGGAGTGAGTGAGCAGCTGCGTGGTGCTTAGTTGCTGGCTGGGGTTAAACCACGACAACAGGATAGAAAACAAAGAATGACTTATTGTGTTCCAATGTAAGGCAAGAAAAATTATTAAAGATTAAAAACCCCTCAACAGTTTTCATTTGCTTATATTAACTGTGGAAAGTATAATTCAATCTCTTTTATTCATTAGTTACAAACTTTGTCCAAAACCAGGAGCAAATGCACTGAAAGGTTTTAATATATGCTTTGACTTTAAATCAGAACATGAATTTATACTATATCTGATCTAAACTATAGGTCTGAATCATCCATGTACATTTCTGTACTTGGTCTTCACATAAACAGAAAATGGCTTTTAGATTTTAGAGGTAGTAGACATGTATCTTCTATGTACTATTCTGAGGGATCTCTACCTTGAGTACAGTTTTGAATGAATTTTAAAATGTGATTTTAAAATAAAACAACCATAGGTAGTCCCAACTGTTAAACTAAGAATATACACTGTGCTTCTCTTCAGCCTTTCTGACACTCAGAATGGGGCATTCTGTCCTGAAGATTATTTAGCTCATAATATTAAACATGCATGATCCAGTTTTTTTTTCTCAACTTTTAATCAACTCTCATCTAAATTTGTCAATTTACCAGATGTATAAATGACTTCACAAAGTTAAAGTTAGGATTCTAACAGAGGATATAATTACTTTTAGATATATATATATAAAACCAGGAAAAGATTGAGGGAAAGGGGCATCACTACTGAGTGGCATAAAGGAGAAGTAATATCCAGAATGTAAAAAAATCTGAGAGGATTTTCAGTCAGTTGAAAGGCAATTCAAACAAAATAGAGAAATAGACATTGCTTAAACCCTGACTTTCATACTTTTTTCTCTATTCAGTTTTGTCATATTACTGTTGATTACATACATTATAAAAGATGATGGGTTTGAATGCCTAGGCTTTAAGGAAGGTGAAAAAGGGTCACTTTGGAACTGCTTTGATACTCAGTCTAGGACAAGCAATTTAACTAATTCTTTTGTCCTGTGGTTTGTTGTTTTGGTTTGGTTTGCTTTTTTTTTTTAAATACAATGGTATGTATTTCTATTTTAAACTTTGTGCTGTTAGTGTATCCTTTTAGAAACACTACAATTTTATGCTCTTGCAGTATCATTGATTCAAGCTTTAGGTTTTGATGCCACTGCAATTCCTCTGGTAATGATAGCTCATCTTGTTCAAACACAAATTTAGCATCTGGTCATATGAGATATCACAGAAGGGTTTTGTTTATAAAATCCATAGACGACGGTACTTTCTTCGTCATGTTTTGCAGGATAAATTGAAAACTTTTTACCATTGGTGTATTTAAGTCTTGGTCTGTCTGTTTCTCCTATTAAATAATATTAAATTTTATGAAAGGGGACACAAACAACTAATACAGGTATTTCTGAAAGTGCACTTTAAAATTCATGTAAAGCATTATTAACTTGTTAAATAATAACAACTATTAAATGATCATGAATGGTTTCAAAGACTGCATTTCATTCCTGTGTCAGTGAAACAATTCAAATGAAGAGCATAGCGTGTGTCCACTGATCTGATTATGAATTTTACACAGATTGCAGGAATTTCTTTAAGGCCTGCGATTCTGGAATAATACTAATTTTGGGTATCCTGCTTTTCATTTTATTAGTTTTCAGTTTACACAGATATGAAGAAAAGCTTTACTAAGTGAAAAAAAAACCCAAACCAAACAGAAGATCAGTAAAACCAGAAAAAAATATCATAATTTGGGAGTTACCAGAGATGCTAATTTTTAACGTTGGAACAGCTTTTACAGAACATCTAGGCTCATGAGCTCATTTTTCCCTAAAGTCTCAATTTCCATTAAGCTCCTAAGTTTCACTTTTCTTGAAGTGAGTACTGACACTGTTGCATACCATAGAACCATAGCTGATCTCTGTCAAGATGGCTTGATTTGCATTTGAAAGATAGACTCTTATTGGGAAAGACTGCCTCCTTCCAGGTTTGTGGGAGTTGTTTTGTTTTGTTTTCCAGTGAGGCATGCAGGAGAGACTGTTACATTCTCTCATATTCTATATTAGACAGATTTTAAGGAAATAGAAGGGTACAGATAGTACAAAATAAAAGATGGATCAGGGATATTGAAGGGATGCAGAAGATGGAGTGGTATGTGAAAAATGAGAAAATATGCTGAATGTACAGATAACTGAGGGGAATCAGAGATTAAGCTGTCAGAACAATTAGAAATATAAAAGGCATAAAGGATTGTAAAAAGTTAGGGATAGGGATAGAAAAGGGCAGTCAAGACAGCACTTGTCCTTCTGAACAGTTAGAAGCCCACTTTTCTGTGTTTACAGAAACACAGAATTGGAGATGAACCTGAAATAATCAGCAAAAGGTGGTTGCTTCCTGAAGGCTCAGAAGTTAAAAGGCTCATTTTTGGTTCCATGATTTAAACCAGTCTCATTTTTTTGCATGGAGGAAGGGAGGGAAAGCTGTCAAGTTGTTTGACTGCTTGACTTTGGCAGTATTGCCCTTTACACAGGGATGAATTGCACCCTAAACAAACTCAATATGATCTGCAATAAATTATGCTTACTTTTTATGATGTATTCATTTACACTCTAGAATGCAGTGAGTGAGACTCTGCTGTAAACCATGCCAGAACACACAGTTGTGTGAAAGGGAGAAAAGAGCTGAAAAGGAGAAAGGGGAAAAAAAAAAAGACTTTTTAAGCAAGGCAGAAAACAGGAAATTCTAATCTACTTTTAAACTGTGTAGTATAAAAAGACAAAAATCAGTGTGGACATCTGAATGCACACCACCAAATTTTACTCATAGTTAGTTTTGTAAGAGAGTGGCTTTTCTGCTTTATGGTAGACTTTTTTGGTCCCTAATATCCTACAGTCTTTCCTCTTGTTTTTTTGGTTTGTTTGGGGGGGGGGGGGTTGGTGACTCTTCTTTTACGTTTAGTCTACCTTCATCACAAAGACTATTTTATTCCTTCTTTTATCTATCTATCTAGGACAGATTAGTTTAGCTTTTGGATGCCATTTGGATAAACTCTACTTGAAGCTGTCTGATTTTTAAATGTTTTCATCAGTATCTTGATCTAGAGGGCACACTTCATGAGTTGATGTAATAATTTTGGTGGTGATGAAGGCATCATGGAAGAAAAAATGTAAAAGTATTTCTCTCTACACAGCTAGAACATTAAAGGAAACCTGAAAATAACTATTTCATTAAATAGATTCTCTATCCAGGAATGAGGATGAGGAGATGCAGTGTTGTTGTGGTTTAACCCTGACTGGCAACTAAGCACCACTCAGCCGCTCACTCAGTCCCCCCTCCCCCGGTAGGATAGAGGGAGAATCAGAAGGGTAAAAGTGAGAAAGAAACTTGTGGGTTGAGAGAAAAACAGTTTAATTAAAAAAATATAATAATAATTAAAAAAACAAGTTGTAAGGAAAAGAAGAAAGAAAAAACAACCAAAACCCCCAAAGAGACAGGAAAATAAAACCCAAGAAAGACAAGTGATGCAAATGAAAACAATTGCTCACCGCCAACCAACCAATGCCCAGCCAGTGCCCGAGCAGCAGCTCCCCCACCAACCTCCCCCCCAAGTTTTATTGCTGAGCATGATGTCATATGGTGTGGAATCTCCCTTTGGTCAGTCAGGGTCAGCTGTCCCGGCTGTGTCCCCTCCCAACTCCTTGCGCCCCTCCAGCCTCCTCGCTGGTGGGGTGGGGTGAGGCCCTGACCCTGTGTGAGCACTGCTTGGCAGTAACTAAAACATCCCCGTATTGTCAACACCCTTTTCAGCACAAATCCAAACCACAGCCCCATACAAGCTACTATGAAGATATTTAACCCTATGCCAAAACCAGTACAAGTGTCTTTACAACTACAATCTGAAGATGATTCAGCATCTCGTTGTCATACTACTGTGAGGAAAACCATCACAATATGGATGAGTTTAAATAGGATTGTCATTATTCATAATAGGCCTTAGGTAAAGAAAAATGTAGTACAACAAGAGCTATTTCAGAGCACATTGGCAAAAATTACCAGAAGAATAGAAAACCTAACCTATGAGGAAAGGTTGAAAGAAATAGGGTTATTTAACCTAAGGAGAAAAGAGCCTTAAGGGACACATGATCCCAGTTTTCAGCAAAGTTAGAGCAAGGTAGAAACTGTTCTCCGTGTCCCGTGGCAAATTCCAGGGGAAATGGGATGAGCTAACTGGAAGGAGACCTAACCATAAATACGTTATAAATACCACAAAGGCAGTGGTGAGCTCTGCAGTAAATCATCTGTGAATATGGCGTGATCTCCTTCCCTGGAAGCTTTCAGGAAGATGCTAGACAAACAACAGTCAGGAACAGATTAGATACAGCTGATTCTGATTTTGAGGAAAATTTTGATTTACTGTTTCTCTGTGGTTTTTTTCTGCTTAATTTTCTATTATTCCATTAAAAAAAAAGCCACTTGTGATAACAGATTTTTCAACAATTCTATTCTATATGGTCCAGCTTTTCCACAGTTATAGACAGGGATATTCAATTTGGAAATATATATTTTTAACAAAATCAGTCTGAATTACATTGTAGCTTAATGTTTTTTGACATAACTTAGTAGTGATGATCCTGATAAACTTCAAGATAAGGTTTTACTTTCCAATACACAGTTATTCAATAACTGTGAGTAAAAAATAGTGGGAAAATAAGATCCTGCTTGGTACAGTGAAGTCATAGGGTAAAGATTTATTTGCCTCTTTTAAATTATAGCTTTATGAAGAAGGTGAAACACAGGAGGTAGATAACAGGGTAATTGACTCTGAGAGATTCTTTTTTAAATTTTATTATTAGATAAAGCACAACAGAATATACTTAATGTACTATTTATTTGCATAACTGGCCTTTAAGTTTATGAACTGTATCTTTTATTTTATGCTTTTTAGTATCTAATATTTAAAATGACTTTGTGTTCCATTGTAAGCGCAGGAATATTAATTTCACTCATCATAACAGAAAGCATGACAAAACTCTCTTGTGCAAAAAGGATGGAATGGGTTTCCATTGCATTGTAAGTTTTCCTACTGATTATCATCATATGTAATGTTGTTATGCTGTTAAATTAAAAACTTGGCCAAATTCTGCTCCATGAAGGCCTGGTGGTAGGTTTCAATATGCTGTGGATCATATTTATTATTGGCAAAGAGCAGAATGTGCCCTATAGTACACAAAACACAAAGCAACTTTTTTAAACAGCCCTTTTCATTCTTAAACTGAATCTGAAAGTGAATATGCACAGCTGCTACAAAAGACATGAAGCTTTTAATGCTGGATTTCTTGCTTTTCTGGAATTTTATGCATTAAACTCTCATTAGTACCACGCTTCAGAGATGCCTGTATAGATCAACTGAAAAAAACTGACATAGGAAGTACAAGTAGCAGCTTCAAAAAAAAACAGCAACAATTTGAAGATATTTTCTCTCTTAAACCAGTTTCACAAGACTGAACAACTTATTTCTTGGCTTCTATCATAATATAAGTGATGCTAACTATTGTAGATAAATTTGATTTCAGATATATCTATCTACTTTTGGGGCCACTTCTTAGATAGCTTAGTGTGGATTTGGGTAAATTTAGGTTACTTCATCATGACTTATGAGTGTCTGAAGAGGACGCATGCTAGATTTCACAAATTCTAGAGTTAGTAGTGGGTATCATTCATTTATTTTTCAGTGTACTGGGGAAATTCTAAACTGCAATCTTTAAATTATTTTTGTCTTTTTACTCCCTGTCAAGCATTTATATGTTAAGAATGACAGTCATTCCTTAAAATTCAGTGGAAAATTGAATAAATAAAATCTACTTAATAACCACCTCTTGCTGTTGACAAACTTTTCACTTTCCCCTCTCATTAGATGAAAGCAACTTAAAACAAATAGGTGCCCTAGGTAACGCCTAGCCATGCAGAGACAGAGGCACTTACAAGGGAAATTCATTTCTCGGGCAGACTAAATTGTGCTCTGGATGTGTCCTTCTCTGTCCACAGTTTAAAAAAAAAGGCTCATGTAACTATCTTATGCAGCTTCATAAAGTGTCTAGTTACAGGTAGTTTAAAACCAGGACATGCCAACCATAAAGTTAAATAAGCTAGAAAAAGTTCAGAGAAGAACAAAACCAGTTACAAGAAATTAAAGAATCTGTTCCATGAAAACAGACAAATATGCCCTTCAGCAAGTGGTAAATATAGGCTTGGGAACAGTAAGAGTTTTACAGAATTTGAAAGGAGTATATCTACTGAGGAAGAAGAATTATTAAGCCTAAAGATCATATAATCAGAAAAAGGACACTTAATGTTCAGGTTTAATACAAAAAAGAGGGAGTTCCCTGTATGAGATGTATTGGGTTGTAAAAAGGTTTCTCCAGGAAAGTCATAGAAGACTTCTAGGTTGTTTTTAGTTTGGGTGGTTTTTTGTTGTGTTTTTTTTTTTTTTTTGGGGGGGGGGGGAGGAACACAACACAACAAAACAACCCTAAAACTCTGAAAAACTTACACCAGAGCAGGAAGACAGAATCATCAAGTTAATTTCTAGTCTTTCTTTTCTTTTTTTCTCTTCTTTGTTTTCTTTTTTCTTTTCTTTTTTCTTTTCTTTCTTTTCTTTTCTCTTTTCTTTTCTCTTTTCTTTTCTTTTCTTTTCTTTTTTCTTTTCTTTTCTTTTCTTTTCTTTTCTTTTCTTTTCTTTTCTTTTCTTTTCTTTTCTTTTCTTTTCTTTTCTTTTCTTTTCTTTCCAGAAGGTCATTAATTTTAATAGTCTTTCTGTTCTGTTTTTGGTTCATTTTTGGCAATATTAATGAAATTATCGCCTTTTATTAACAGAAACTGTATGTTTGTGAAAACTGCAAAACAGTTAGCAGTTAATCATGTCTTTAATCTCAGACAAGGTGTAGTTTGTGCCATAACATTAAGTTTCTCTCCAACCAAAGGATTTAACAAACAACATTTTAGTTATAGGGTTATTTACTGTATGCATATTTGATAACTTCTGCTGAAAGTTATTATAAGAACACTATCTATTTTTTTTCTTCCAGCTTCCAAATTCAATGTCAGTCTAATTTGTAGGACTGTATTTCAGTCAGTAAAAATTTACCTTGAGCCAAATTCACTTTAAAGTGATAAGTTAAAAGAAAGAAAGAGTCCCTCTTAATCACCCAAATTTTGTTCTGATTCTTTTCTTTGGAAGAACCATATTAAATGGTAATTATTTTTTTTATTTATTTGTATGTCTGCTTCTTCTCCCCATGTATGGACTTATTATAAAACACAGGTTTGATGTGGTTTCATTTAAGGAAGATGCACTGATTTTCAAGAAATGGTGCAAATATCATGAAGGCAGTTTTGTATGCTTCAAGTTATTTTGTTCATCTAATATCAAACCTTGTATTCAATTATATCATGAAGTATGAGCTTCACTTCTTATTGCAATCCATCAGACATTTTACAGGGTGAACAACAGAACTGCTGAATATGATAAACATGTCGCAGTAGTGAAGGATTATGATCTGGCATAAATATTATAACTGTTTCACATAACAGTGCAGTTACAACCGTTTGTCAACACTTTGTTATAAATGACCTACTCTTGGTGATTACAGTAGTATACCTATGTATATGGTTCTTCATGGCCAAAACTGCAACTCCAAAGTTTTCCAGAGTGAGCTTTCTTCTCTAGAGTTGCCTATTTCTTCACATTGTCCTTCCTCAAATTTTTAGAAGTAGGGATGATCTGACAACTGCCAAACGTATGTAAAATGATTCTTTTTAACAGTATGGTTTTGGTAGAAGAATATGTGCTTTCTACTAACACTGTCATTGCCAAAATTCGAATGAGTAACATTGAAATACTGATAAAATAGTTATCATTCCTGATTATCATTGTCACAGCAGTATCGCCACTTATCCAGACAGCAGTGAGGATATCAAGCTTCATACTAGGTACGTGGTATGTCCAGGTATGTGGTATGTCCAGGTATATGTTATAGCCAGGTAACTTCCTAGTCCAAACATTATACAACTACAGCTAGAGACAGATTCAACCAGTTGGCTAGTAACAGTTCTTCTTATAAAAGAAAAGTAGGAAAGAACAAGACCACAAAGCTGGCAAGCTGCCTGTCTCTTTGCTTTCTTCCACAGCTTCCCACTAGCTAACTTGTAACTCTTCAGAACAATAACTGATCTTACTTTATGCTCAAAAAGCCTAGGGAAGAGCTCCAATCTCTTTTAACCTGCTTTGCCCTTGCAAGTCAATTTATCTGAGACCTGCCTATCAATCAGAGATATGAGTAGGCTGAATCCACAAGCATGTTTGAGAACCATGGGGAAAAAGAAAACACCACAGAAAAGTGAAGTTCTTACCTGAAATACATTAATATATACACCAGATGTACTCAGTTAAACAAAATAAAGAATGAAATTGCAATTCATACAAAATAGATTTTCTTTGTTCAGATTGATTTGGAGCTAACAACAGATCATACTCGCTAACACTTTAACCAAATACCAGAAACATTGACTGTGAATGCAAATTGAATTTGCATTTGCAAAGTTAAAAGAAAACTGAAATTGTTCAAGATTAATTACTGAGAATGCAATTAAGTTGCCTAGAAGTGTATACCTAGTGCCTATGGCTTCCAACTGCCATTGCAGAAGCTTACAGGTCTGTCATAGGTACGGTATTTCACCTGCAACACATAGCTGCCCCAAATACCTCAGGTATCTAAAATGACATTAGACATCCATGCCTTGGTGAACAAATAATATGCACCCTTAATATGCAGGTAGCCAGGATTCCATAGAAAATATGAACAAAAGCATCCATTTCAAAAGAAGATATGTAAATGCTATATGTGTGGATAAGGGGAGCGGGAACGATACATTATAAGTCAATACATTATAAGTGGAAAGTGTAACTGCTGATTATGGAAACAAAAGGAGTCAGTGAAGTAATAGTGTCATTATGACTAAAGCAAGATGCGAGGGATGTTAGTAATAAAAATAGGCTGAGAACCAATAGAGTGCAGATGGGCAGATGGTAAATGATGGTGGTTGTGACTTAACACTGAAAATACACCTTTGGGCTACGTGTGGATAAATAAGGGAGATAGAGCCACACTGTATGATATGTAGGGAATCAACACTACCATATGTAAAAAATCTGAATATTTTGAGGAAAGAGTTGTGATCTCTAAAAGTTTTCAAATTAATTCCATTATTTAAATATGTAGTATGCCTTGGCAAAATTATTTGATCCACTAGCCTTAATTTTCACTCAGTCTAGGAAATCTGAGAAAATTCAGAAGAACAGGAAAACATGAAAGAAAAGTGAGAGTGGGATTTCATACAAATGTTTAAGTATTAGAAAAATTTCTCAGGAATTATGAAGAAGTTAAAAACTCTGTGGCATAATGATGAAATCATCATAGAATGAAGATTTTTTCAAAACATTTACATTAATAGAATTGCAGGTCTGTCTAATAAATACTACTGTGTTGATTTATATTTTGATTTCTCCAAGATCTTTGAGTAACGCATTAGATTTTGATTAAAAAATATTACTCTACATGTAATTATCACAGCATTGAGTAGACATAATTTAAAACTGGCTTGTTAACTACATTTCCATATAACCCAGCAGAGAAATATCATGATAAGGGATATTTTTGGAAATCATCTTCTGGGTTTTTTTGTTAAATTTTTACCTATGACCTATATGGTATGGTAACTTTCTACTATGGCTGCTAAATGTCACTGGCTGATGAAGGAAGTATTGATAAGTAAAGCTAGTAAAACTTTTTTTCCCCCTTTAGTACAGCTAAATGCAAGTGATTGCAAATTTTGCATTTAAGGGTAAAGAATACATCATATACATCAATACAAATTTTATATTGCTTAAAAAGAATAATTTAGAAGACAGATTTCAGCATCACAGTTTGTTTCAACATAAATTCTCATTTATGGTGCTTGTCAAAAATGTAAAGAAGAACACCAGGAAGGAAGGGAACTTTTTAGTATAGAGATCATGTGAGGAAAACTGCTCCAATTCTATATTCAGTTGAAGACAACAACAAAGACTGTAAAATTTCAGGAACATCACTTCAAGTGGGGTCACAGCACTTATGAGTAGTATGGAAAGCCTGATAGAAGCTCAGTTGCTTCCACTGAACTTCCTTGTAACAATTTAGACAGATGCTTGTGATCTGCTGCATTTAAGATTTCAAATGAGATCCACATCAACTATTGCTGGAAGACAAGCACTACAATATAAGTCTTATAGAGACTTTGTTAAAAAAAAATGTCAATAGGTTACTTTTTCATCAGGAATAGGTAATTAAGAAAAATATCTAATTGTAGAGGATGTTCAGACTTGCTGGTAGATACACAGTGAAATCTAATGACTGAAAGTTTTGGGAGACTTTGTCTTTAAAGATAGCAGATTTATCCTCAGAGCCACTTTATGTTGGGAAAAACTGGGAAATCCAGAAACTTGAGCACATACAATTTGTGAGAACCATATTCTACAGTAAGGGAATTTGGCTATTAAACACCATTGTCAGAGCTAACTGTTGAAAGATGTGGGTTCATCGAAACTCACAGTAACCCAGCTTCACATGGGAAATGGGACCATGACCCTGTGTTCTTGCACACTTTTCTTCTGGTTATCTGATGCAGGGCCCTGAAGAGGACAGGATTTTAGAACATCACAGGGCTGGCAGCAGACCATGACCAAGTTCCTTTTTTCATTGCTTTAGTTTGTTGTCCTCAAAGGTAAGGAAAGAATACTGCACTTCATTCAGCACCCCTAGACTCACTGTTGGCTTGATGTATTCCTTTGGTTTTCTTTTCTCACCTTCTTAAGCAGGATCAGATAAATGGCTACACCCAGTGTAGACCAGTAGGCCGGAACATGTTGATAATAAAATATTCCTGATAATATTATATTTCTCCAAAATTACTTTCTCAGCTTGTTAGTGGCTCTGGTTGCATGATCTTTGCCCCTTTTCTTGCTACACTCTCTACTTGGTAAGAAAGGTTAGAAGACAAGTAACCTCATTACTTCTGTACACCTACATCCAGTTAATGTATCCGCATAGCAAAAATGTGAGTGATGAGACATGAAATATTTTTGATCATGCTTTAGACAAAACAGTCAATATTCAGCTTCTCATCTTCAGGATTATTTTTTATTATGATGATGCTTAAAGATTTCTTCTGAGAGGCTCTCCTGTAGGAGGATCAAATTAATGCTATTAGCGATGCCATTTTCTTTATTGAGTAAAAGATTTGATGTCTCCACAATAACAGTGAACATCACTGAGCTATTAAAGAAAAACATCATAATATAAAACTTATTTTCTTTTGAGTTTTATTAAGATTTGTGTCAGTTTTAGTCTCCAATGCTCCATGATGTAGTCAGCTTTTCTATAAGGAACAAGCAATTCTGAAAGTGCAATCTGTAGTCATGACACTGACATAAACCTTACTGTAAGGAAAAAGTAATGACATCTTTGGGAAAAATTTAGTCAGGTGATGGTACTGAAGAGAGAAATTTCAGTCTGCTCAGAACTGCAGGTGTTTTTAATAACCAGATGAATATGGAGGACATGAATTACTGATTAGGGATACACTGATTAACAAACAGCAAAGATGCAATGATTAAAATAAATACATGTATGTAAGTCTTAAGAAGCTGCATGGTAAGGAACATAGAATGTCCTAACACTGCTTAGCAGGCCGTCTTTTTAGATTGCCATTGTATAATACCGATGTTAGTCCAGGGCTGATAAATATTAGTCTCCTTCGTTATCTGCACTGTAAAACTGACAGAAACGTGGAAGACAGTCGTCAGGCAGTGCAAGTATGAATGTTACCTAGTGCATATATCTGAGACCTATTAAGCTGCATTGTTTTAGTAATTAGATAAATTCTGAATGTTATTTTGTGAATACAGAGTATAAGAAATTTTAGCATCAAAGTATAGTCCTTAAAAATGTACGTTGTAAGTGATCTGTGATTTCCTGCTAAAAGTTTTGTTGCTCAGAAACTTTAGTCATTCAGAGAAAAGAAACGATCATGTATGAGAAACAAAGAACAGAAAACAGATGAAATTGATATCGAGACTGTTAAAAATATTTAGCAAAATACAAATTTTAAATACAAATATTTATGCAATCTAAATATAAACTTACATGTATATAAATTGGAAGGTCATTGTGACTCATTCGTGGTGTCAGCTGTACTTCATAAAAAGCTCTAAGTATGAAAAATAGCAAAGTTATAACTTAAACCTAGTAATTAATTAAATGTATCATTTGAAGCTTTTGACATTACAGTAAGGATTTGGTGAGCACTGGCTGTAGACTTCTAGAATTAGCATTTACTTAAATTCCAGTTTGGAATTCTGTTGAGAGATTCCTTTTAGGACACTTTATTGCACATTAATTATGCTTTTATCCAATACAGCCTGAACAATAAGAAAAATTACATTTTTGTCTTTAGGTAGTTTCCATTGTGTGTGAGCAATTTTGGAAATCTTTAAATTATACATCCATTTAAAATGCTTCTAGTAGTGCACAACTCTATAGCAATCTTTAATTCTCAATTTAGCAACTCATAAGTGCTAAGTCTTTTACTACCACCTCACCTTAATCCACTAGTTGTCTTCCTCACTCCCAAGAGCAATTAATTCCTGCAGTATGTAAATACACACACACACACAAATGTTCACAATTAGACAATGTTTGCAATCTGCATTTCTAATACAAACTTTACATTTTTTACAGACTTCATGTGCATCAGCTGTCTTTCCAGTGCTTATGTTTTCTCTCATGTGGTGATACAGCTTACGTGACAACTTTCATAAGCAAACATACAAGCTTCCTTTCCTGAGTGTGCTTGCAGCAGGCTGCAGCAGCTCTTCCTGCAGCTGTAGCTGGAGTTCCTAGAAATGAGACTAGGGCAGAGGATGAGGGATTTCTTGAATACTTTCAACCATGCCTTTGAATTTAGAAATTAAATCAATATTAAAGAACTGAACCTGAACTCAATTCAAACAAAAGGAAGGAAAAAAAAAAAAAAGAAAGAAAGGCAGAAAGATGGGCTGCAACAATCTTAAATTAACAATTGAATGAAAGACTATGTTTTACATTTGTACCACTTTTTAGTACTATGTTGGCCTCTATGCTCTGTCTCAACATGATTCCTGAGTTTTTCAAGTGTGGGTTCACACGCAAGAAAGCTTTTGTGCACTGATTGTCATTTACATTGAAACATGAGAAAAACATAAGAAGATTATGTTCAGCACTCTTTTATCTATAGACTGATGGATTGACAATTTTTTTTTTTAAGCAATAAATGAATGAACTCATTTTTTCATCTATTAAGAACACGAAAATATTGAGTGTATTTGTAGCGGTATTAATATGTAATACTCACCAATATAAAACTGAATTAAAGTAAGGCAGGGGCAATCATATTATTAGAATACAGCCCAAACGCAATACAGCAGTTCAAAGTTCTGAAAAGTTCTATAAAGCAATTCAGTGAAGGTTATTCATCAGTTATCTTCTCCAAGCAGAATGACGGAGTTACATGCACAAATAAGAGGATTTCTTTTAAATCAGAACACTGATTTAAGTGTAATCTACACAAGTGATTCATGCCCATATGAGTTCAACTGATATATATTCAAAGTAAAGATGTGTCAAATTATAATCACCTACCAATGCAGATTTGCTTCAGACTTAGGAAAGAAATTATTTAACTATTTCCGTGCACATATTCCTGTATGATTGAGTAGTTCCTATAACAAATTACAGTTTGTGTTTGCTCTTCGTGCTTTACCATTTATATACTTCAGTGTAACTTCTTTACCCTGTTTAATAATGCAACTATTCAAAGAAAATTCCCTATGTGTATGTATGTTCATTTTCTATTCCAAAACTACTCATTTTTATGTTCTTAATTTTTACTTAGATCTTTCTGGGAACCTACTATATTCTATGTGAACAACATTACCTGGATGAGTTTTATGATCAAGTTAAGCATTTACTTTTGTACACACACACACACACACATGCACACAAATGTACTAAAGACAGAAATCTCTTCTCAGACTTTAAATAGCTGTGAATACTCCTGAAGTTTTGGACAGAAGAATTCAGAGAGTTTACATGTCATTCTGGATGTTTATGTAACATGTTAGATGCACCTCTCTTTTTTTTCTAGGTCCTCTTTAAGTGATGTTATTCATGAAGAGATAATGTGCCTAAAGGACATTTCCTTTAGTGTCTTAGAAAGAGCACGGAATGGAAGAAATTCTTGCTACATAGAACATATTTTTGAAATAATGATTAATAGTATCCAGTTCATAATCTGCAGACTGATAGATATTTGCATATTAAGATAATTAGCAAAAGCTTTAAAGCTTTCCACATGCTTAGGGCCATTTACGACAAGATTTAACAGATGCATATAATTAAGTCTTATTTCATGTACTTCTGAATTATTAGGAGAATCTGGAGTAGCTTTTAAAAGTGGCAGAACAAAACATAACCACTGCAACTTCTTTCAAATAGTTCTGACTATCCCCTGGGCATAGTGTTGAACAAAGCAGACCTGACTAAGATAAAATCAGAAGTTAAAATTCTGAATTTCTCAGAACATGTTCCAAAGACTTAAGGCTCCACTATGTGATATTTAAGTGGCAATATTACCATCTTAAAATCCAAAAACTCCCTGGTCAGCAGTTATCTGGATCCTCACTCAATGTTCATTACTCCTTTGTGGATGCGAACCAAGGCTTATATGAAGAGAATGCATCAAAAAAGCAAAATGTTCTAAAATATAATAAGGAAATTTTTGCTGTGGTTTCTATAGCATGCCATGTGAAGAGACCTTACTGTTTTAAAGTATGTGAATCAAATGTTCTGTCTTCATAAATCAGGGAAAAATAATCTATTAAAAAAAAAAAAAGGATTGATTCTTCAATTTTCATAATCATGTTTAAAGGCAATTTTGTTCTTCACTGAAATTGTAATTTTGGAAAAAAGCTTTTTTGAAAAAAATACAATATTGTTCTAGACAACTTCTTTTATGTTCTTCTTAAGCAACACTATTATAATCAATTTGTTGGAAAAAACTGCATAAAACCACAAACTCCATCTGTCAATGCATCACAGAAAACTGAGAAACTTTAAAAATGGGTAGAAGTTTAAAGCCTTGCTCACAGGTGATTTTTTTTTTTTCTTTTCTTACTATCTGGAAATAAAAGATTGCATATAAATACTGGGAACGATATTAAATAAAATATTAGGAGGATTAGAAGAATATTAAAAGGATATTAAATAAGTCTGAACTTCTTTTTCAACCTGGAATAAACTGGAATAAAAAAGATTTAAGAATCTTTTGCATGGTTTTGGAATGAATGATGAAACTGCACAGTAACATTAATTGCATATGTGAAGAATCAGATTTTATTGTCCAGGTAAGATGTTAATGACTGCCTTCAGCAAGAAAAAATGAGTTGCTATGCAGTAACAGATGTTAAAATAAGCGATCAGTGCAAGAAAGACACCACATAGAACTTGAAATTTTAGAAGAGACAGACAATGAAATAGACATAAAATTATTTTATCAGGTGACTCACTAAACTAGCACTGAAACATTTGATATCTGTATCACCTATCTTGAACAGCAGCCTAATATAAACAAGCATAGAAATGCTACTACAGAAATTGTAAGTATCTACTCTCAAAGAAAAGAAATCCCTAAAACAAGTCAAAACCAAAGGAAATTTTCTTATTTGGGAATTTAGATCCTTCTAGACAGTTTTCTGATAAAATAAAACAACATTACTTGAAACTGTAATTTATTAGGAATTTCTACATGAAACATATATTGTGTATATTTAGGTACCACAGGGATTTTTTTTGTTGTTGTTGTTTTTGGGTTTTTTTTCATTTTTATGACATGATAAATACAATGCATGTGTCAAAGTTATTGGGGTTTTGTTTTGTCTTCTGTCAAATTTTTGGCAGTAAAAACACAAACAGCATATTTGGTAATATATTTGCTACTAAAAATGAATTTTAACCCATTTTAATAAAAGTAATAACAACGTTCAGATTAACGAACTTTAATTCATTTAACTTTGAGAGAAACACTTTTTTAATAAGCTTATAAGCTAATAATCAAATGTCTTGTTAATAAAGAAATCACACAATATTAAATAAAAATGTTAAGCAGCTATTCATTAAGAAACACTAATGTAAATCACAAATGACTTCATAAAGTTGTGTCATTCTCTCACCATAGAGAAGTCTTAGTTATACAATTAGCAAATCAGCAATTCTTTTAAGAGACCATCAATATATCTAGCTTTGTACATGAAAGGTGTTGCAAGATACTGTACTGAGAATGACTCAATAATTAACAAACTTAATAAATAAATAATGTAATTGTCAGTATCCAGTCACTGGAATTGTCAACTGCAATGGAAGTGGCTCTGTTTCATCTCTGACCTCCTGGCTTTCAATTATGATCAAACACAGTCTGAATTAATATACTTTCCTTTGCTTCAGAGCTCAGTCATTATTTTAGACTCCTCATCTTGCCATTTTGTTATACATGTCTAATAGTTCAGGACACTTTTGAAAACTTTTCATTGAAATGCTGTGGTTAAAATGTTGCTTAATCTCACAACAAGCACTTCTACCACAAGAAACCCAAATTTATCATGTCCCAGTTCACATGGGGAAGAGTTAGGTCCTTCAGTGGTCAGCTGCAAATGGTAATTAATTCATCTCTACTTTAGAATAATTTTCTTTATTATCAAAAAAGAGGAATTTCCAATGATTTCTTCATTGCCTCAGTGGTTCTTTATTCTATTTCTTATTTGTGCCACAACCAAAAATCAAACTTTGAGTTCCTAAAGGTAACAGGAATTCAAATTAGCTTGCAGTGGCTCATGAAGTTGTTGATAATGTAAGCATGGAAGTAATTTGGAAGAATTTTAAGATATCATGCATGAAGAGCTGCATAAGTATGATGAGCAGAGTAATAGAAAATCAGATAAATTATAGAGGGCAAGATCATGCCCTTGGGGATTAATAAAAACTTGTGCTACAAGCTTATTAATTGGAACTGACTAGTATAAAAAGATTCTCATTTTCCATCATCTTATGATAGTTTATAAACTTCAAAATAATTCAGTAATGAAAAAGGAAAATGTTATCTCAGAATATATAGAGTAGTGTACCAGCTATAGCTTGTAGCATAGGGTACCAGTAAAGCAGAAAATTGTTAATTTTACCTTAAAAAGTCCTGGTGAGGTCTTGTCCATACAAAAAATTTAAAAAAAAAAAAAAAAAAAAGTGTTTGTCCTGTACACAACTGTGGACCACAATGTTGGTATGATAGAGGAATAAAAACCATCTTACCAAAGAAGGCAAAAGCTTTTGTCTTATATATTCAAAGGATATGATTATTAAACAGAGAAAAGGAGAAAGAAAGGAGGAAACACAATCTGAGTTTAAAGGACAATTACTGGCCATTAGTATATTTAAATTAGAAATTAGAGAAAGATTCTAAAATAAAGCACTGAGGCTCTATAGCAGCCTTTCAGTAGGAGCTTCAGGACAAAACAATAACAAGCAAATTATTTTTAAGATTGATCTTAATCAGTGTATAAAAGGGGTCTGATGACTGAACTTGAAACACTTGAGGTCTTTTAAAGACCTATTTGACAAAACCCCAGTCTTTTTCTTGTTTGGCTACAGGGCCAAATACAAAGTTCTGGAATGAAAAAAAATTAAATAAATTAAGACTTAGGAAATACTGGGATTGTTAGTTTTAAAGCAAAGCAAAAGACACCTCACAAATAGCATGAATAGCACTTTTGCCAGCCTGGGACACTCCTCTGTCATTCACATGTTACTCCTGTCTTTCACAATGACAGTATGGGTCATCATCATCTTAGAGTCATCTTGCTTTCTTCAACTTGGGTTTGGACAAATCCTGATGCATAAATCATTGGCTCCAGTTGACTTTTACTTCCGTATGTCTCTTTTTATCTCTTCTTTTTTTGCCAGGCAAGTTTAAGGGATGAAATCAAGAAAGTCTCTCAGTAGTGGAAAACAATCAGGGACCAAACATTTACAGAAGCATCTGATGCACCTTACTGCCACAAGATTAGCATATTTTTTACCTGATTAAAAGACCAGATGCTGCTCTATGCTTCTGCAGCAATAAGATCGTTCAACACCAAAAATAGAAAGCCTGCATATCTTTGTTATTCTTCCTCTTTTGATCGCACAAATTTTCTGTTGACTCTTCTGTGCTGTTTAAAAAAGAATGTTTCTCCCTCCATGAGAAAAAGTAGGCAACAGCTCTTATCATCAAGAAGATCATGATGAACACTTTTTTTGTAAAACATTATATAGCTCAAGAAAATGAGAACTGTGACTCTTGTAATGTACAGTATTAGCAATTTTGGTTTTCTAAGTGTTTTAACTTCCTTATTCATTACTTATGGTATTTCTACATTCAAATTAAATGGGATTGTCACAATAACATCACCAGCATTAATAGGATATGAAACCCCAAACCACATTAGTTGTTCTGTGTTATAACAGTTAATAAGCACTTAATTTGTCTTAGCCTTTGCTGAGCCCAGAAGACTCCTCAGAGCATGGCCTTTCTCAGCAAAGCAAAACAACATTGTTTATTAATTATGTAGACCTTAGGCCAAATTATCAAAGAACTTTCAGTACTACTTCTGTTTTTATTTGCAGAAATCAGTTGGATATTTACACTTCAGGAATACCTGTTAACATGCCCAAATGCTGTTATGTATAGACAGATGTACATAATAACAATATGGGCACAGGTTATACAAGTGACAGTTTTTCAGGTGGAAATGAGCTAAGATTGATGTCCTTATAAACTGAACAAGAGCAAAATGTCCTACATATCACTTGAAACCTCACCCTGTAAAAAAAAATATATATTCTATTTTCACTTATTTGTATAGGCCTACAAATGACAGTGTATGAAGACATGGTCAGAATCACAGGTAGGAAAGCAATAACATCAATATGTCAGGGTCCTGAGTACATCTCACCTTCTAGGAGTTCAACTGGCTGAATCCAAGCTGAATCTGAGCTCCTTCACTGGTAGGAGCTGTCATGAACAAAGCTAGAAATGAAGGCTGCCCCTCCTTTCTTTGGGAGCTTCTTTTAATTAAGCTGAGGGTGACAACATGGCAGGCATGAGCAATGCCTTCACTAGCAAGGAGTTATGGCATTGGCTTAGAAGTTAGAGACAGGATCCAGTGTGTAGGCAGTGATCAGGGTCAGTCCTAGTGTGGTGCTGCTCCGTCACGATGACACATGTCCAAGATCAAGCTAAGCAGTGCGAAAACATCAAAACTGGTATAACCAGGTGCAGACATATCTGCAGCACAGGGGGTCATTAGAAGAGCCTTAGCATAAAATTAGCTTTCAAGGATGGGAAGGGATTTCCAGCTGTCTTCACAACAGCTCTTATAAGTGAGGAAGTTGACCTTTGACTCAACCAGTTGAACTTCTTAACTTAGGCAAACTCCTGGAAGCGGGGTTAGGAACCTGATTTTGGGCAGAAATTTGGAGACAGAAACAAAGAACAGGTGATGAAAGAAGAGGATAAGTAGAAATTTGTGTATAGCCTAAAACAGGAAAGTTGGAAGATATCCTCAGTGTACTCTACATTCAGGTTTTTTTTCTTGCTGGGGTCACTCAAGACTGTCCTCTAATATTTAGCTGTTCCCATTACCTACTGCTGCATCAGTAACTAGTCACTGGGCAACTGCCTGCTAGTATCAGTGGCAACATCAACATCAGTATAAATAAAATAACTAGTCCCATGATTTCAGATAAAATAAATATAATTGTATCTTACCTATCAGCTACTAATTCATAGGTAGAAGTGAGGTCAGTGAGATCAGGCAGAAGCAAACTCAATATAATTAGCTCCAGGCAAAATCCTTTTTTTTTTTTTTTTAAGCAGTTTTAGCAAGGTTAATGAGATAACAGAAAAATGAGTCTGGACTATGTGAAAAGGCATAATCTATCTCTACATCCAGTCATCAGCCTTGTACATAAACAGCTGTCATTTAAGATTACAGAGTTTAAAGGACGTTCATCCATTTATCAATTCTAGACTTGTCTTGTGGTTGTTATGAATTCTGTATGTTTTCCTCTCTGGCCTCTTAGTGCAGTAGGTTAGTATCTGGAAATTTTCCTGTATAAATGTTAGATAACAGTTATTAAGTTCATTTCAACAGTGAATGCTGCTACAGCCTACACTTAGCTAGCTTGATGTGATCCTTTCTACACCACAGATTCTTTAAAAGCTGAGATTGATCATGGATAGAAGAGTGATGGGTAAGATATATGAGAACTGTGAGATTGGAAGGATCCGTTCTCTTAAAAAATCAGTAATAACTTAGTCATTCAGATCATTAAATGTGAAAAGTAATTTCTCCCCCAGATTGGTTTAGGGTTTTTCAATTTTATGGGTTTTTTTTTTCTGTGTAATTTGGAGAATTGGATCAGCTGCTGACAATTTGAGGTCATATCCTTCCCAGTTATCCCTTCCATTGTGGTAATATTAAGTGCAAATAGTATATTAGCCATATTTTTTGTCAACTTGATTTCCCAAAGACTGAGGTCAATGCATTTGTAATGCTTAAAATAACCATAATCAACTTTGTAGGTAATGGGAAGAGATGAGTGATTCAGTTATCTTCCGAAGATGCCTATAATATCCATTGAGGTAGTAAGGGCAGATGGGTTGCTAACTTAGTTGTTTCAGCTAAAGTCCTAGCATTAGACTAGAAAATGTGGACAGCAGACATCTGTCCCTAAAAAGGTAACTTACAGGGTAAAGTTCTTAAGGTAAAGAACCTTAATTGTCCAGTATCCGTTATCCTAAGCTGGGATAATTAGGAAAATTCAAAGCATGGATTAATGCTTGCACATGTAGACCTGGACAGCTGGAAACAACACAGGAGAAGCAAACACAAAACTTGCTTACAAGAAAGGCCTACCTGAAGTTTTGCTCCTGTAGAAAAAAACCCAACCAAATATAACTGCATAATAATAATAATGTAATAATACTATATCAATTTATAATAATGATATATCTGCATAATAATACCTATGGGGATTCAAAGAGTAAGTCCTCTTTAGGATAGACAACAATGTGACCATGTTTTTTTCTTTTTTTCTTTTTTTTTTTTTTTACACAGGTAATGATATTGCTAATTTTTTATGTAATTCCAGAATTATTCCAGGGACTGGAATCCAGGTCATGGCATTACCCCTGTGCAATATACTTGTTTCAGCTACTCAGCCAACATGTTGCTCAATACCTGCCTTCCACTTTATCCCTTTATGATTCAGGTATGCAAATGTGCTCATTTTCTGTTAAATAACAGAAATGCCCAAGACGACGTGTTAGGAGTATGTCTAAATCCACCTCAGGTGCCTATAATAAGTAGAATGAATAGCTAGGATCACTAGACTTCATGTAGGACTATTCAACAACCTATGATATACAAGACCTTAAATCTCATTCAGAATTTATTTTATTGTTCTGTCTGGATTTATGAAAACCATAAATCTCAACTGTAGGACTTTAATTTCATACCCTAACAAAAACAAACTCTTAAAATAGCATTTTCCTCTTTACCATGTTGAAAACCAGGCTCACAATCACATTTATGCATTCCCCAAATAAACACTGAGTTTTACTGTCCTGTGTACTGCAGAGACCAGAAAGTAGTTTATGAACAAACTTGGTCTTCTCTGTTTTGATCATCAACCAAAGAAACAGAATCAAATTACAGACTAGATAACTATCTAAAGGGCAGAAAGAGATTCTAGTTGGGGATCAGCTTGAAGTTTACACAGCTACCACAAGAGAAATATCAGCTTTTTTCAAATCAAGAGAATCTGACATGTTTGTTATTAAAAATAAATTGCTACTTAATTCCATAATACTATTATTAATTTCACTCTTCGCTATGACATTTTGGCTATATTTGTTCTGTCTTGCAGAATGAAGCCTATTTCAAGGAATGAACAAATATATTTTTCTCTCTATTTTCTGTTGATCTCAGAGTAACGTAACTATAAATGGGAAGAATCATGGTTTCTTTAATCTTTGTAACTAATTTAATGAAAGTATTCAATAACCCTATTACTCTTCTCACATCTATCACCATTTCATATTAAGATATGCTTTTTTTTCCTCAATCAAGTACAGAAACTTATATCAGTACAGAAAAATATATCATTCTAGTTTTTTACTTACCAGCCTAATATAACCAGACAGATCAATTTCACACCTAAATCTGTTATCCAACATCATGTACAGTCTATTCTTATAAGCGTGATAAGGAAAATCCAGTTTCCCAAATTTCACATTTGGGCTTTGAAGGTTTTACTAAAATGATTCCTGCTATACTGAATTTGATTTTTTGAGAGCTAACATAAGTAAAAATGCTGAAGCAGTAATCTAGTTGTATAACAGATGTAGTCTTTCCAATTTCAAGTATATTTTCATAGCCCATATATGAACTAAGACTTGAAAATCACCAAAGCATACAAGGCATTTTTTAACCTGTATACATTGGCTGCAGACTTCCCTGATAGACTCCTTGAATATTTTGCTTAGTGTCTCAAACACCTTACATCGCTACATTTTATGGTTTAATAATTTTCCCTACTTTTTCCACACAGACCTTTGAAAAGAATGAAATAAAATCTCCAGAAGACAAACAGCAATAAGCAATATTAACAATGAGCATTTTCTGATGTGAGGCATGTTAGTTTTGTAAGTAGCTTTTTTAGCCACTGCTGATGTTGCATGGGCAGAAATCAGTCACTAGCCCCAAATTTTGGCAGCCAAGGGAACAAGTCACTAACTTTCTCTCCATTGGATCTTTTGACTATTTTGCCAATAAGTGTGCTAAAAGATAAAGAAGAGTTCAGAGAAAACTCTCCCACCTGCTGATATCAGAATCTAAAGAACTCGCCCTCTGTGGTTTCACTGACAAACCGATCTGCAGTAACTACCACAGGCTTGAAACCAAAAGTTTTCTTCTTTGCAAAGCACATGTCTCTCTATCACCCCCCCACCTGCACTCTGTTATTGAAAAAATATTTTTGCTATCTCCACAAATGAAATAAAGCTATAAGGTTTTAATCTCATTTGCCATTAAAAGAAGAACATAACTCCCTTGTGGGCACTGCAATTTTGGGAACTGCTTACATTACTGGTAATGACTTTGTTTTCTTATTTGATATTATTCTCCTGGTACCACTCTTTATAAACTGATTGTTCAGATCAAGAGTGTACCCCAACACTGTTAGAGCCCTCAATTTTCAGAAGAAACATATTAAAGTATAAAATCAGAAATTAGATTTGATCAGAAATTAGATCTTGTTTAGATCTTTATTAGGAAGTAGGTCTGTTTGAATAGGTGAAGAAGAATTAGGAAATAAAGAAGAAAAAATAATTTTCATTTAGTAGTTCCCTTTACATTGATTTGCTCATGTTTTGCCCTTTTGTTCCTATTTGATTTGAAAGATGTTTCCTTTCAGAATTTGCTGTTGCATTGAGTGTAAATGGCAAGGGTTTGGTAGCAGAAGGCCTTAGGGGTGGCTTCTGAGAGAAGAGGCCAGGGGCTGCCCCATGCCAGACACAGCTGGTTCCAGCTGACTTTACAACAGACCCACTGCAGGACACCACTGAGCCAATCCACAAAGTGGATTGTGAAAGGACAGAAAAAAATGAGAGGGAGGGAACATGGAGAGAATGATGGAGTGGAAAGAGGAGGAGGGAACAACAAAGACAATGAGGGAATAACAAGGTTGTCCTCCATGGCAGAGCAGGAACACTCCTGAAGGGACTGCAGCCCATAGAGGACCCACGTAGGGGCATAGGAAAAAAGTGAGAAAGAAGGAGAAGCAGAGAAACCTCTATGCCCTGACCTCAGCCCCCTGTGCCACTCATTGCTTCATTGAAAGGACTGAGTGCAACACATGACAGCAGTAAGGTGGGGAGGAGAGGTGTCAGGAATGAAGTGAGCCTGGGAAAGGGGGAGGATAGATGATTTTAAGTGTTTGTCTTCTTCTTTTTCCCAATAGCTGAATCAATAATCAATTATTTATGCTAATCTGCATTAAATCAAATTAAATTGCCCAAGTTGAATCTTTTTGTCCACAATAGCACTTGGTAAGTGATTCACCTGTCTTTATTCCAAACCACTAGCTTTCTCACTCCTATTCTTCCTATTTTCTCCCCTATCCTGCTGCGGGTGGGGGAAGTAAGCCAGCAGCTGGGTGGGAACTTGGTTGTTAGCCTGGGCCAACCCACCATGGCTATGTTCACCAGCTATTAGTTTAGCTTGTTTTGTATATACATTACACTATAGTATTAATTTATATGGGAAGATTTTATTTCTGCATATACACTTCTGTAGTGTACAACATGGAAAGTTCTTTCTGAAATTACATGGTCTCATCCTCTGTGAAAGGCATAATATTCTCAGCTTCCAGCTACCGTACCTAGCACTATAAACCCATAGAATTTTCTTAGAAGTTTTCTCTTCAAGTGGTATTAACTATCACAACATATATGCAGGCATCTCCAAGTATTGACGGATAACCACCTTAGCCCCACAAGACCTAGAAAATATTAAAATTGCTAATGAGGAACAGAGGAGCATCATACATTGTTTTGGGGTTGCGTAGCAGGGGAGGGGCTGCAGGGGTGGCTACTGTTAGAAGCTGCCAGAAGCTTCCCTGGCTTTAAGTTGGACCCACCTATGGCCGAGGCCGAGCCCATCAGCAACAGTGGTAGCACCTCTGGAAGAACAGATTTAAGGGGGGAAACCTGCAGCGGGGGAGGAGATTGGGATGTGAGCGGAACCCCTGTGCAGACACCGAGGTCAGTGAGGAAGGAGGGGAGGAGGGGATGCCCCCGCAGCCCGTGGTGAGACCAGACGGCAGGCTGTCCCCCCCCAGCCCACGGAGGGGAGCGGGGGAGCAGATGCCCACCTGCAGCCCGGGGAGAGAGGAGCCCACGCCGGAGCAGGGGGATGGATGCCCCCCAAGATGGCCGGGACTCCAGGGGGAAGCCCGCGCTGGAGCAGGCTGGGGCTGAAGGACTGCAGCCCATGGAAGGGACCCACACCAGAGAAGTTTGTGAAGGACTGCAGCCCATGGAAAGGACCCATGCCAGAGAAGTTCATGGAGGACTGTCTCCCGTGGGAGGGACCCCACGCTGGAGCAGGGGACGAGTGAGGAGTCCTCCCCCTGAGGAGGAAGGAGCGGCAGAGACAACGTGTGAGGAACTGACCCCAACCCCCATTCTCTGTCCCCCTGCGCCACCGGGGGGAGGAGGGAGAGAAAACTAGGAATGGAGCTGAGCCAGGAAGGAGGGAGGGGTGGGGGGGAAGATGTTTTAAGATTTGTTTTTACTTCCCATTATCCTTGTTTTGATTTGATTGCTACTAATTAAATTGATTTTGGTTTTTCCGCAAGTCAGGTCTGTCTTTTGCCCATGACCATAAGTGGTGAGTGATCCCCTCCCTGTCCTTGTCTCAACCCACAAGCTTTTCTTTATTTTTTTTCCTCCTCATCCCACCAGAGCCATGGGGGGAGGAGTGAGCAAGTGGCTTCGTGGTGCTTTGCTGCTGGCTGAGCTTAAACCTCAACATACAAGAAAAAAGATCTATATAACAGTTGTATTTTTACATGTTATTTAATATATAATAATATGCAACAATATGTAATATTATTAGCTTAAGAAAAAGTATGAATGACAGAGGATCTGGAATTTCAAGCCCCTCTTCTTATCTGTTTTTGAATATTTTTCTCTAGCCAGTTCAACTAGAGGCTGAAAAACAGCAAAGTTCTGATGGAAATGAGAATCATAGCAGTAAAACAATATAACCTTTGTTTGTTTATAAGTAATTCTGTACAGAAATACCAAGTTCTGTCACCACTATGCTGAACACAGTTACTTGTCACAAGGCCCATGCTGACCATACATGTCAGCAGGGAAACAATCAGCTAGAGTGAAGAGTAAACACTGTGTAGTGGTACAGTGTTGTGGCAGTAGTAAAAGTACTTAGGAGGACTAGGTACTTACACTGCTTAAAGCCTTAAATTTGGCACAGGACAGCACCACTTTGACCTCACTGTGTTACCAATTGCGGTATTATGCAAATATACCACAACCATTAAACTCTCCATCATGCATGTTAGAAATAAGGTTTGTAATGTATAACCCCTCATTTGCCAGAAACATAAGGATCATTCCTGGCTGCTGTGAAGAAATAAAAACCAGAAGCTACTGAAGAAAACAAGAAGTCAGCTGTGTGTACCCAGATCCAGTGAACTACACAAACCTCTGCCAGATCAGAGAGCAAGAGATCTCCTATTTCTCAGTGAAAACAACTGCACCTGGTGAGTGGTAGGTTCTGGCTTGGTTGATTCTGCAGGTGGGTGCTGTAGCAAGAACTATGGATTTTAACTTATAAATAAGATATAAGGATGAATTCAGTTTCATCTTACAGTTAGTAAAGTGTAGCTGGGTATTAGGGCTGTGCACACCTAGTGCACTTAAATCGTTATTTCCTCAGCTGAGCCTGGAACTTCCTGGCTAGTCTCTGCAAGGATGAGACAACGGACTGATAGGAGACAATAGATCAATTTGGGACAAGGTGATTGACTCACCCCCTAGTGCTTTCACAACAAAGCATTTGATTAACTGTTAGAGAAGCTCTTCCGGTGAGAATTTCCAGTCCCTTGGATTCCCCCAGACGGCTGCTGCTCCCTAGACAATTGATAGGGACTGTATGTGGGTGTATGTGTTCCTTAACAACCTGGATGGAGATTCTAACCATTCCAGAGACTCCTCCAGGTGGTCCTTGCTGCAGAATCAACCAAACAATATAAATACTGCTAAATAGTCAGCAGAAATTTTTCCTGCAGATCAAGAAATGCATATAGGATAGTCTTGTGTACATAGAAAGGATAGCTAGATTATGTTTTCTAGGTAGCTTAAGAAAATCACTTGTGGTAAATTTTGCATTAATAGAGTTGTCATGTAGGACTGTGGGGCAGCTAGAATTGAAAACAACAGTGCTTTTGGCAGTCTCACCTGCTCCAGTTAAAGGTGGTGTTGCAAGGACCCTTTCACTGTAGATACCCATCACAATATGGACAGGCACCAGGTGACATGCTTGGGAGATTTGATTCCCTAAGTGAGGATTGTCCTAAAAGATCTGGGGAAGTTTTGGAAACACACTTGTCTCCACAAAATCCTTGCTGGCTAAGGTGCAGCTGTGTACTCATCCTGCTTGTATATGTGACCATTATTGTCAGTATTCAGTGCTTGCTCTCCATGTCTTCTAAAGAGGTGGTGACTTCAGCAGGTGGTTTAACATTAAAAACTTAAACTCAGCATGGCAGAGGTTTATGGATCCAATCTGTTATTTGAGACAACAGAAGGGACATAACTTTTGTCTCCTTTTCCTAGCAGTTCCCATACCTCTGGGCAACCAGTCTTTCTGTACCTCAATTTGAGTCTAAACACTTTGATGAGGGAATAAGGACTTTGTAATAGTTTTCATGATGAGACTACAGCTCAAAGATCCGTCTTTAAAATGTCACCTCCATGCTTCACTCACCACTGAAAAATAATTTTTATAATGGTCGTTTTCTATTCACATGTAGCAGCAGGTAGCACTCGGGAAGATGGACAACCAGTTATTTCCGATATTCGTGTTTAGTAGCTTATAAACTATAATACATTGAAATCATACAGAAGATTCATTTCTCTGGGAAGACTCCTGTATTTGAAACATTCTCTCACCCCCAAGACATAATGAAAAGCTATGTTTTGCCTTCCTAATATATAAAAGTCTATAAGCTCCGTCAGAATCCTAGCATGGACCTGACACAGGTAAAAACTTCAAAGGATTTTGAACTGCATGATCAGACCTTTACTAAAGCAAGACTACACAACAGCACGGAGTGCTCTCCATTTGCCAACAAAACCCCACTTTGTTGGGAACTGAGAAGGATAGATTCTCGATCTAACACTTATGTACTAGCAGAAAATTTCTTTTTAACAAGGGAATTCTCTGAGGCCCACTTACTTATTTCCTTTTCTCTGGAGGTTCAAAGGTCTGTAAAACTGTCTGAAGATCCCTGCTTTGAATATTTGAAAAGATTTCTTGGTGTTACATCTGGAAGATGAATGCATTACGTAGCACTGCTGACCCTGCATGTTCAGAATTCATGAGCTGGATCCCACTAAGCATAGCAAACTTACTAACAATTATAAGAATTTAGTTAAGTACAAGTAGCCCACCACATTTGGTGCTGAATGTAGAGTTAATTGTTCGCATTGCTATTTTCTCCAATGCAACAGTAAGAAAATGTTACTTCAGCTGGAACACTGAACTTGCCACGTATTTCAAGATGTAGATATCAAAGACAGAAACTTAACATGGGTTCTGCATGAGGGTGTCAGTCATCACTGAAAGGTAAATACACTTTTCTGTAGAAAATTAAAAAAGGTTATTCCAAAATGGATTTTTAGATTCAGTACCTGCAAGTCTTACTTTCTGAAAAACACTTCGTTAATAGTTTGTCCCTCACTCAGCCAATATCCTCAGTGATCCATAGTAAGATTTACAATTTGAAAAGCAATGAAGAATATGGTACACTCTAATTGCCTCTTGACTGCAGGTAGGTTATTGAATAGGTAAAATCAATTTTACTATACAGTGAGCAGGCATGGAATTAAGGCAGTCTTATTGAAGAGCTGGTCAAAAGTCATTTCCAATTGAAGAGTTTTCCATCAGAAAATGCTAATTTACCCATTACACCTTTACTGCCAGCCAGGACTGCCCAGTTTCCTGAAAACCTACCCAAAAAGGAAACAAAAGCTGCAGAGCCAGGCTAACTGACAGTCTATGTAAAGGGCTAGGGAGAATTTAAATTTTTATCATTTCAGTGTGCTCACTACTTCATTATCTTCTTGTGGATAAGAAGAGGGGAAGAGGAAAGTCTATGCACCCTTGGGTCTTTGCAAGCAGTACTCCCTTCCTACTATATTATTATTGCAAAGAAACATATTATACAATGGTTTTGATATATGTCTTCAGAGTGTCTGTCCCAGAAAACCTGTTGTTAAAGTGACTGGTTTTATTTATATGCCTTATAAGAGATGTGTTAATATTTTTTGTTGTTTGTTTCAACACCCACCGCCCCCCGCCCTGACTCCCTAACCACAAGTCAGACAGAAGAGGATTTTGGAATGAGATTCATATTGTGAGATGAATATCCTGCCTTACAAAATTCTCTCCTTAATGCTTTATCTCATTGCTTGTTCTTTTCTAATCCATTCCTCTTAGCTCAATAGAAATACAACTCCAAATATGGAATATATCATTCCATATTTGACAAGTTAAATTAATTTTGAGGTATTCAGACCAGTATTTGAAGTTCCAATAAAATTTTAATAACAGCTATGTTCGAGAAATTCACATTCAGGGTTTTTTTTACTGAATATTAAGTGATTATCCTATTTCTAATGTTTAAACTATATGTCTCCCATGTGTATAAGACTGCCCAAGAGATTTTATAATCTGAGGAATGCAGATAGAGTAATAATGGAGTTTATTTCTATGCCATAATTATGAAAAGGTTTTTCTGCAGCTTTCTGAAGATTTTATTTATGTCATTTAATAGTTTTTACCAATTTTTTGTGTGTGTGTCAGTTTACAAAAGAAAAATGTGTCTGGGATAGTTACTATCTGATTTAATATATGTTGTAACTTATGCATTTATGAATGCTTATTGTACTTAGTCCTAAGTTTTCCAGGTTTTTTATTGTCCCTGCAAGACAATAAAGTCTTACAATGTACAAAGTACCTTGTACAAAGAGCAGCGTACATGATAGCCCCAAGATATTTTTATTCAAGGTAGTTTGAAGTTGGTAGAATTCTCAAAATAGCTTAAACTGTATAAAAAAAAGAAAAGAAAAATCTTATTTTCAGGCTAACCCTTTTTCCCCAAGACAAGTAATCTAACTGAGCTCATAGCTCCTGGCCAGTGGTGTTGCAAGAAACTACCAAGTGCTGGAACTATCAGTCCACAGCTGTCCAGTGCAGATGGCATAACCGTACGACATGAACCAAGGTTAAACTTCATGTTTCAACATAGTTAGACAGATTCTGTATTGCATGTACTAAGGAGTAATTCCATACATCATAAGCAGGGATTCCTCAGCCTGAAGACATGGGTTTGTTCATACTCTAGTGTGCCAGTCATGTAACATATGACCAACATATTTGCAAATAAGGAGTCATGCTGTGAACCAAAGTGAAGTAGTTTCATATAATAAACATGGCTGCTGCACAGCATAGGAACACAAAATCATGTTTTTCCTACTTTTGCAAAAGATTGTAAAAATTCAAAATTTTAAAACATGAAAAAAAGGAGAAATTCATTCTCATTCCAGATTGTGACAAGAAAAAAGCAAAATTTGTTAATATGTTAATTTTGTGGCATGGATATCACTACTCCAAATAAAACACTAGTACTCCAATGAATTCTAGTGATATGAAGCATATTAAGAAGTATGAGGTCTATTAAGAAAATCTCAACGTTTATCAGGAGCATCATTTTTAACGTTGCTTCTCATGAACAAAATAAATCTAATATTCTGAAACAAACCTTTGAAAGAACTTCTCAAGACAGATATTTTCAGGGATATTTGTCAAGCCATGAAACTCTGTTGTTGCAAAAAATACATTACATTAAAGTCTATGATGAGCTGCATACATTTTCTTCTTTCCTTTCATCTTTACTGACGTAGTAGATCACAATGGTTTCTTCCAGAACGAGTATGGTGCAGTGAACCAATAATTAACCTATCAAAGTCCCCAAGTAGTCATTCATGAAATGCATTACCATTATTAGAGACTAATTAATTATCTGGGGGTAGAGCAGGGGAGAGTCAAGCCTGCAATAGCTCTGAATGAGTCATTGCCGTCTACTGGAAAAACTGCATTTTAAGCAAGTCATTCATATGTTTATCTAAGGAGATGGGTATTCCAGAGGGAAGTCCTCCCCATTTTCTGACAGCCACACTTAATGTGATTAATACTTCTCTTCTTCCATCATTTCAGTGGGGTTACTGCCAGAGGAAGGTTATAATTAAGACTAGAACAGAAAGTCATAGCTGTAGATTATTCAAACATATATTTAGGTGACTTTATGCTTTCTATCAGATCCTTAAGCAAAACTTAAACTAATAGTAGCAGCACTCTTTCAAATATCATTTTCTACTAGCTTTCTTTTTGCTGTGAAGAGATAATAAATCTTAATATGAATCTGGATGAGTATTCAATGTGATGAAGTGAAATATTCTAGTGAAATACTGTATTGGCTCCTGTTTGCAGGAATTATGGATGTACTGAAAAAATAAGCAGTGACGTTTCTATCAGGTTTCGTTGATGCATCTTCCCTATCCAGAGCATCTGAAGTCAGTCATCTGGGTTCTGGGGTACTGTTTGAATCTCACTGTAGTGTCCATATCATGGTTAGTCATTTGAACCCTAGCTTTGAGAAACCCACCATATAAACTATCCTCACATAAATAGACACATGTAGACACTTTTCATTATTACAATAAACAGAAAAGTGAGCATTCCTCAACAATGCATGTCTTGAATTATGAAGAACTGGTGATTATAGAAAGCTGCTATCCATAGGTTTGACCCTGTTTCTGTAACTGGATGGAGTGAAGCACTTGACTTGTAAGAGAGAAGCAGCAATGTATTTACTGATAGAAAACAGCAATATAATGAAGTTTGATAGTAAATGCAACAGTGGTTTAACAAGATTCAATGACAAGGTACACTTGATATTTTCTGCATAGAGGACAGGCTCAGATAAAACTGTCAGGGAGACCCTCCCGTTGGGTCATGAGGTTCAGCATGGACCCCCTTGCTTTCTAAACTCCTTCTCAGAGAGGAGTCCAGGTGCGGATGGATCCACTCCTAGTCCCAGACTTGGTCAACGGTTTATGTCTAAAGGATTATATATGCGTAATCTATCCTTTGTATCACTTAGCTAAGATTTCAAAGTTTAGAATGCTATTAATCACTTATCGAGAATCTGTTGCAGCAAGGAATCTCTCAGCCTCGAGCAGTGACCCTGGGAGGCGTCCCTACTCACGAGGAGATCCTGGTGTGCCGCCCGCTGCCGTGCAGGAGAGCTCAACGGGCCCTGGGCTGTCCATTAGTTATGGAGTAAGATAAGTGACTCAGTCATATTTGCATACCAATTACAGGTGCCAGTTTCTTCCAAATTTGGCTTGAGTCAGACATTGACCAGCCCTGGCTATTGCTTTATTTGCTGCTCTGTAACTGGAAGTCTTCCAGGAGCAAAGGATCCAAGACATGAGTATTGTCATAACAACAGTATAGATCATGTCCTTACTGAGGTTATAAGGCATTTGATCATCTAACAAGGTGTCTGCACCAGATCCTAATATTTCATTAATCACTGATTCTAAGATGAACTGACATTATTATTTGTCCCTAGGCATGTCTTTCATTTGAACAATCTTTTTCTCCACATAAAAAGAAATGTTAGGGTGAGAGAAATGGATAAAGAAAATGAAAAGTGTTAACACAAAAGCCAGTAATTTTAATAACATCACAATTATGCATGTCTTATGCTTTCCAAATTTTTTTCTGCCTAATCAATAATGCACATAATTCATCTTTGCAAGAATCAGAATTTAATGTAATTTCAATATCTTGAAAGAAAAGAGTAAAATTACTTTGAACATTGGAATTAATTTGGTTTATCATTCCCAGTATCACAGCCTGAATGGATCTGAGTAGCAAAAGGCAGGAAAACACTGAAGAATTGCAAGTGTAACCTCCAGTAACTTTCTAGGAATTTGTATATTTTTTTAATAAATTTCTATTCTGTCGTGTCTAGTGAAAGCAATGAAAACCATGAAGTCAGTCTAAAAGAAATTTCTTTTAAATGCAGATAATATTCAACAGCAAATTAGATAGTAATGAAAAGCCAACATACGTTTGAGAAGAAAACCAGGATTGATTTAATCCTGAATACTGTAGGTGTTACACTTATTCATTTCCTTTAAGAGAAAGGAGAGGAGAGGAGAGGAGAGGAGAGGAGAGGAGAGAGAGAAGAGAAGAAGAGAAGAGAAGAGAAGAGAAGAGAAGAGAAGAGAAGAGAAGAGAGAAGAAGATAGTAAATGAGAGTTTTTCTGGTCCTTTTTTGTTGTAGTAAAATTCATATCTAAGTGAATGATATAGAAATATTGCCTTGTATCTTCAAAACACAAGTTAAATATGAAAGACATCATTAGGAATGGTTTAATAACAAACCATGCTTAACAGATCAAGATATCTATGCTTTGGAAGAAAAGAAAACGAATGGATAAACTACTTCACATATAACTTTTTCTTTTTTTTAAATGAAGGCAGAAAGTAAAATTGTTAGTATTTTGTGTTCAGCTATTATTGTGTCTTATACCCATACCAAAACAAGGAGAGAGTACCTGCTTTGTTCATGTTCTTGATTCAGCAGCTGGATCGCCCATCAGAAAATGAAGCACCATTTCACTTGTTTAGCTCTGCCCTTGTTTATAGAATAGAGCTGTCTGTTAATTGCAGAAATTACTACTCCATGGGAGTGTGGTAGCGCAGGAACTTGAATTCACTTTCTGCTGAAAATATTGAGCAATTTTGTGTAAGATTCAATGTTTGCAGATGTGATCATGAGGATGGTAATTTGATTTGTGGAACGTACACATAACTCTTTAAGGGACTCACATAACTCTTTAAAATACTGATAGAGAAATAACCAAGACAGCTATTAGAAAAGCAGATTTTAAAACAGGTTTTATAAGAATGCAGATATTATTAATCTAACATAAAAAAAAAAACCAACAAAAAAACTTTCATGTTAACTTCCATTCTCTTGACAGCCTTTCTATCAGTTGGTGCCATCTCTAGTAACAAACTGCTGCTGACTCTGAAGATGATTGGATTGTTTTCTGCCCAAGCATGGAATAAGAAGGTAATATATCTCCCAAGTGGTGTAGGTTTACATTGAAATCTAACCCTGCTATTGAAAACAAACACCAGGATTCTTTGTCAGTTCTGTGTGCTATGGGACACCCTGTAAATTTTATTTGTCACTAGGGAAACAAGTTTTTCCCATCCCATCAGCTGCTGAGAAGGAAAAAGATCTATCTGGAGTTTGAGGACTAGGCAGACCACTACTGGTCTGATCAAAAGTGACATATCCTTAGTTTTCTATTTTAGATTTCTAATGTCTTCTTTGAAGGAAATGTTACATTAACACAAAATACTGCAATGTTTCTCCAGACCATCTCTACCAACCAGAACTCACTGTGCCGTGTTTAGTACAAACAGACCAGGGTGACAAATCATTCCCTAATAAGATTCAGAGCTTTGAAACCTCCTAGCAGTCTCTCAGAAAGAAGAAATGCTATAGCACATAACAAGTAATACAACTGGAAGTATCAATACTTCCCCAGCCTCATGCATACACAGCCATGTCTTTGAAATTCAAGCAGCAGAAGCATATCAGCAAAGGCTGTTGCCTTTAAATCTACTTGCTAATTATTTGAAATAGACCAGCATCATGAAATACCAGGTACTAAAATAGAAAAGTTCTGTACATGGCACTGACAACTTCTTTTTTTTGTTGGTTTTTTTTTTGGGGGGGTGTTTTTACCAGCAGCCATCCTTATGGCAGCAGAAATTCATCCTTATCCAGAGCAGTTTAAATAGATTTTTTAATTCCCTTGACAGAAAATTCATTATAGCTTCTGTAGTATCTGAAGCAGACTTGAACAGTCAAAGAATAAATGCCAGAAGTGGCACCTAACAATAAAATGGAGAAATCCTGCTCCTTCAGAAGGAAGGAATAGCTAAGGAAGTTACTCATGACTTTGCCATCCATCAGATCAGATCACTGCTACTCATGCTACCTCAGCACAACATCTCCCAGGGCATAAAATTATCTCAAATCTGAGTTAGAAGAGATTATCTTTAATTAAGGATGATCAGGACTGGACTCTAGATAGCAACAGCCCCAAAGGACTTTCATATCATTTGGCCTGCGGTAGAAGTATGAAAATGTGGCAGAATTCCTACAGGCTTCAGCATGGCCAGACGATAGATCTCACATACAGTGTGTGAGATCTACATACAGCATGCATGTGATATAGCTACTTGCACCACAAAGCACAGGCTTACTGGTCTGTTAATGAAAGCTCTGTAGGTGTAAACAGTGGTTTGAACTGTGACATAAGGAGTAATCTTGTGAATTTCCTAACCACCTAAATGACACTTCCAAGGATGGAAGATCTTTTTGACAAAGAACACTTAAAAACACTTTCAATAATGGTATCAAAGACCATAATCTTTGATTCTCCAGAAATAATTTTTGCAACTCAGATTAGACCTTTTGTCTGTTTATTCCCAAGATAGGTGCCCAAAGTGGAGACACAAAAAATGGTCACTCCTGAAAATGTTAATTGGTTTATTTCCCATGGTTACTGTCATGTAAATAATCCTGGGCAGAGTGGGGTTGTTTTGCTTGGTGGTATTTTTAACAGATTAGGTTATGTTACAGGCAAAGGACATATATGTTCTTATCTCATTAAAAAGGAATGAAAACTTGCATCTCATACAAATAAAGTTCTGTGCAGATCAGTGCATAAATGGACGACATTAATTCTTGAGCTGTTGCCGTTCATCATGTGGTATATTACTCTAAATCACCATCTGTTTCATTTTGTATTAGTATATTGGTCTATGAAGTACGGCATTTCAGGCCTCTGATGTACAGTTCTTGTCAGAATTAACTTCAGTGGCTGAAGAGGTCAGTGTTTGCACAGCTGGAAGTGGCAACCTGCTCAGACACCACAATGAAAGCTGACAGAAACCATGCATCATGGTCTCCACATGCTGACCCTGTTTGATTTTTTTCTGAAATGGCCCAGAGCCACTCTCACAATACAGCATAGCAAAGATGCTGCATCCTAGACAAATCTGTAAAGGCAAAGTCAAACTCCTAGCTTGTATCACTGGTGAAGGTTATCTCAACTCAACAACTTTGTCTTGAAACTCTGATAAAATTCATCTACTTCCAGATACAGCAGGTTTACAACTTAGGAAGCCTCAACAGGTTGTCCTGTGATGATGGTTGCAGCTCTCAGCTGAGACACAGTAGCTTTTCTTTTGCTTTGGTGAGGTATAGCCTAAAACGGAACAGAGAGTGCCCTTGAATACATGGTAGTTAACTGTGATTCAGGTGCGCTAGAAAATCAGGAAGTCAGAAGCACTGGATGCTTGAAAATACTGTTCTTAACCAACTCCATACATGAAAGCTCCTCCAAATTTTTGTACCTGGTCCTACCAATCTGTGCAGTCATTTTTCATCAATGGGATCTTCAAGTCCTTATATCGTCAAAATTCTCACTAGCTGAGAGAAATTGAATTTCAAAATTAAGTTGACCATGGTGCAAGTCACTCAGTTGTTTGCCTTGACTCAGTATATTTCAGATTGATAAATCAGTGGATGTATCCATATGAGAGTGAAGACAATGATATAACTTGCAAAAATGGAATAAAAAAATCCAAGGGTTTTCCTTTCAACTGTTTTTTTGTAGGTTTCAGGGTTTTTCTTTCTCTCTTTCTCTCTCTCTCTCTCCAAGAAGCAGGAAACAATTTATTAATGAAACATTGTTCCAAACAAACTGTCATAAAAAGTGATTAAGATTTTGATGTTTGCTCCCCTAGAATGCTGTTCTTTGTCCTTTAGTGATACAGCACTTTAGCTGTTAACATGTAATTTCATCCCCTAGAATAAAAGCTATGGAAATTGTTTTTAAAGTAGTGTCTCAAGCAGGGAAGAAAAGAAGACAGACATATATGCACCATTCTAGGAATCAGGATATAATCCCTGGGGCTTCATCCTGCAAGGCAGTGAAAATTTCCTTTCATGTTCAGAAACCTTTCCAGTTCCATCTGGGAGGTGAGATCCTTTGCGATATGTCAAAAGCCTTGAGAACCACAGGGGATTAAACTGCCAATGCTCTCCTTATAGCCTTTTTAGGTCGTTGACATGCAGTCAAATTTCAGAGAGGCTTTTTCTGTGACTACAAGGAGTCACATAACACATAGTATTGAAGGAAACAAGAGGGGCAGAATGAATAGTAACTAGAAAGAACAAAATAAATAAATAAATAAAATTATGTTCACAGTGGTAATGCTTAAATGAATAGAAGAACTTGGTGTCACCAAGGACAACTGAATCCTGTCAAAGATATATTACTCAGGCATATAGAATCATTTAGGTTGGAAAAGACCTTTAAGATCATTGAGTCCAACCATAAACCTAACACTGCTTAGTCCACCACTAAACCATGTCCCTAAGCACCATATCCACACATCTTTCAAATCCCTCCAGGGATGGTGACTCAACCACTTCCCTGGGCAGCCTGTTCCAATGCTTGACAACCCTTTCCATGAAGAAAGTTTTCCTAATATCCAATCTAAACCTTCCCTGACACAACTTAAATCCATTTCCTCTTGTCCTATCGCTTGTTACTTGTGAGAAGAGATCGACCCCTGCCTTGCTACAACCTCCTTTCATGTAGTTGTAGAGAGCGATAAGGTCTCCCCTCAGCCTCCTTTTCTCCAGGCTAAACAGCCCCAGTTCCCTTAGCCGCTCCTCTTAAGACTTGTGGTCTAGACCCCTCACCAGCTTTGTTGCCCTTCTTTGGACATGCTTCAGCACCTCAATGTCTTTCTTGTAGTGAGGGGCTCAAAATAGAATCACAGAATCAAATCACACATGCTTTTTAAATTAAATCAGTATTTTGAAAGAGGGAGAAAAGAGTTGAATAATATGCTTCGTATTATTTATGTTTACTCTATGTTAAATGAAAGGCTTTAAATAAGTATATGTGATACCGTTGGGTTTTTTTTCTTGGAAAGAATTCTCCCAATTTAAATATTTGTCAGTTGTTTCAAGACAAGAGACTTTATAGTTTATATATGAGAAAGATGATAAATAATATTCACTTGAAAGCCATTTCTGAGTATGTTATTTTCTGTTAATACACTATCCTAAAACATACAGTAACATTTTAATGGTGGATGAGGAGTAGACTGAGTGTCCAGAGAAAGGTTTTTGGTAATGCTGGTTCAGAATTCTTGAATTGTATTGGGCAAAGGACATAAGCTTCTGTTTTGTGGACCCTTAAATTTTTGCTAACCTAACCATAACACCTCAGAGGTGAAGGTCTACAATTTCTCTTATTTTAAGACCCTCAGCACTCTTGAATCATAGAGTGCAATCAAACACTCATTCCCATTGAAAGTTGTTTGACATGTTCCACTGTATGCCCTTTGGGTGCCTCTCGGTGGAGTAAAAGCAGCTACAGTTAGCAGGGTTATGGTAGTAATATGTCCCCTTGTTTCACCCCTTGGCAGAAATATCACTGTTTATTGCCCTCTTAGCTTGGGAATGCAACAGAATTCAGGAACTGTAAACAAGTCACTGTCTTCACTGTGGTTCTTCCCAATACCTCACTAATAACCCACCTGGAGCAGCTTGTCTAGAAGGCTAATTTTCATGTCATCATTTCTATCTGCCTCCTAACTCTTTCCCTGATATAATTTTCCAGGTCTGGCTCTGTGCAAATTGGCTATTTCAGAGATGCTGCTTCCTATGACTGATAGTCAAGACTCATGGCTTCAAGGATTGTCAATGTATAGAATGAAAGGATGAGATGGAGCTAGAAATGAGGCACAAAATTGATGTGGTAACATTATTCATTACCTTGTTTATTTGTTTCTATTAATCATAATAAGCAATACCAGTCTCTGTCTTTCATCTGTACATTGAGAAAGTAGACATACTGTGACACAGAAAGTGAACAAGAGGGTTAGATCTCTCATTTCTCTTATTTTGCATGTAGCATCCATAATAAAGTGAAATTTTCTCAACCCCAACATTCAGCCAGCATGATCCTAAGCTGAAAAATTTTAGAGTTTTGATATACAATGAAAGTCAACAAACTATTTACCTGAAAATAAAGAGTTGTTTTTTTTTTTTTTTAAATCAACATTCCCTTATGACAAATGCTTTATGGTTCTTCCTTTATAAATGACATGGGGTCGAGATGAGGTACTTCTTATGACAGGGACTGAGTAATTTAGCAATGGGCTAAAGAATGATTTCTGAAAAAATGAGTTCCCAATAGGCTTCAGCAAAACCTTACATGAAATGCCACACAAAGGCTAGAAGGTGATAAAGTTCATAGTACTATGAAATTGCAGAATTCTGTATTCCTGGTGAGATGTTTCACTTGATAAGGAAGCTGCTAACAGCATTATGAGCTTGTTTCTGCTTCTAAAATAGTAGAGTATTACATTATCAGTAACTTGGTACTTGAATAACAAAAACATGGATCATACTGATAAATTTACTATCTATGATGAAAGGTTCTGATTTGTGGAAAAAGGAAAAAAAATATCCACCCCTGTCACTCAACTGTTCATCCAATCTTATGGATAATTGTCATCTCTCTCTGAAATGATGCCTGTGAATGAAGGGGTGTGGTGGGCTGACCCTGGCCAGCAGCTGAGCACTACACAGCTGCTTGCTCACTCCAGCCCCTGAAGTGGGTGGGGGAGAGAATAAGAAGAGCAAAAGTGAGTAAACTCCTAGGTTGAGATAAACATAGTTCAATAAATGAAGGGAATTGGAAGAAAAAAAACCCCAACACCAAAACACTCAATTGCAAAGGCAATCATCACCTTCAACCAGAAGACTCATGCCCAGCTAGTGTCTGAGCAATGCCTACTTCCCCCAAAACCCAACCCCCTTTGTTTTTATTGCTGAACATGATGTTAATGATAGAGATTAAGGGGTGGAGATTGTTCTGGGTCTGTCCGAGATGGAGTTAATTTTCTTCATAGCAGCCTATATGGTGCTGTGTTTTGGATCTGTGACTAAAACCGGTCTTGATAGCACACCAGAGTTTTGGCTATTGCTGACAATGGGTGGGCAAGAAGCTGGGAGGCGACACAGCTGGGATAGCTGACCCCAAGTGATCAAAGGGGTATTCCAGACCATATGAATTCATGCTCAGCAATAAAGTCATAGGATCATAGAATGGTTTGGGTTGGAAGGGACCTTAAAGATGATCTCATTCCAACCCCCCTGCCATGGGCAGGGACACCTTCCACTAGACCAGGTTGCTCAAAGCCCCATCCAACCTGGCCTTGAACACTGCCAGGGAGGGAGCATTTACAACTTCTCTGGGCAACTTGTTTCAGTGTCTCACCACTCTCACAGTAAATAATTTCTTCCTAATATCTAACCTAAATCTATCTTCTTTCAGTTTAAAATTGTTACCCCTCGTTCTATCACTACACTCCCTGTTAAAGAGTCCCTCCCCATCTTTTCTGTAGGCCCCCTTTAGGTAGTGGAAGGCTGCTATAAGGTCTCCCCGGAGCCTTCTCTTCTCCAGGCTCAATAACCCCAACTCCCTCAACCTGTCTTCATAGGAGAGGTGCTCCAGCCTGCTGATCATCTTCGTGGCCCTCCTCTGGACCTGCTTGAGCAGGTCTGTGTCTTTCTTACGCTGGGGGCCCCAGGGCTGAACGCAGTACTCCAGGTGGGGTCTCACAAGAACAGAGCAGAGGGCGACAGTCACCTCCCTTGACCTGATGGCCTGCTGGGGGAAGAAGGAGGGATGTTTGGAGGTAGGACATTAGTCTTCCCAAGTAACTGTTACACATGGTGAAGCCCTGCTTTCTAAGAATTGGCTAAACATCTTCCTGCTGATGGGAAGGGGTGAACAAATTTCTTATTTTGCTTTGCTTGTGCACATATTTTTGCTTCACCTATTAAACTCTCTTTATCTTGACTGATAGGTTTTTTTGCTTTTGCTTTTCTGATTCTCTCCCCTGTCCAGGAGGGGGAGAGTGAGTGAGCAACTGGGTGGGGGTTTAGCTGCCAGTCAGGGTCAACACACCACAAGGGGCCAGTGACTTGTTTTAATATCTTGAAAAGTGTTAACTCATGTGTTGTGTCTTGCATAGCACTCTGTTCTGCAAAATTTCTGATTTATCTGTCTTTCTGTCTCCATTTCCTTGGTTTGTTTTTTACTTGTTTTGAGAATATAAATACTGAAATGCAATCATTCACATAAACCTGTTAATATTCACCTAGTACTTCAAGCAGCACTGCTTTTATGGCAGCACTGTTGCCATAACTTTTCCCTTAAAGTTTTTTTTCCATGTAATATTTCATTAATAACAAATGGATGAATAATTAAAAGTATCTATCACAAAACCACTTTTCCATCTACTACTTCTTTAATTTCTTCCCTCTGCATTATCAGACTCCTGCATCACAGGAATCTATCATGTGGTCTTCCACTTGGTCACTTTGGCACAGATCTTGTGAGTTTAGACTTGACTTGTCTTTAGTTTTCTTAACATTTCTTACTTTTCCATAACTCCTGTTCATTGTTCCATAGAACTTTTTCTATTAATATATCATTCCACTAATTTTGACACGCTGCTCAGAATCTTCTAAACTTTCTGATTTTATACCCACTCTGTATCTCTGTCAACATGGAACACAATGTACTTTCTTCATGTCACATGGTGTTATATGGTTTTCCATATTACTCTTTCTATACCCAGTGCAGACTTTCCTAAATATGGTGGGTATATTTTGAGTCACCAGTATATTCCAGAACATGTATCAATCTGTCATCTTGAATCTTATCAAAATCTATAAACACAGATAGCTCTTTTTCTAATTACTTAATTAGCAGAGATATTATGAAAGCAATTTGATATATAGTTGGGAGGGCATACGAGGCTCAGGCACTTACAGTCTACTTTCCTTGTAAATTATACTTTAGATCACCAGTGTGGAAAATATCATTTCACACTTGATTTGCTACTTTGGGGAAAAGAACATTAAGATTCACATTTCCTTCCCAACTTTCATCTTCCAGGGCTCATCTGACATGTTACCATAAGTGTGGTATGTACTACATACCGCAATATTGCTTCACAGTTATGCTAAAAGGCCTCAGTTTCTCATCTATCTATCTATCTAGCCTGTCACATTGTCTTTTCTTCTGAGAACTAGAATGCTGACAATATCTACTTCCTTATTCCTTTAATGCTTTAATATTTTTTTCATCTCATTTATTGACCATATTAGTTATAAGATCAGCTCAGCGTGAAGCAGAATTGGGGGTGGTAGGCAGGGTAAGGATAAGTTTTACTTTGATGTGAAGAACTTCTTGTGGGTTGAAGGTTTCAGAAAGGGACCCCCAAAAACTAATCGTGAGATGAAATCTTTTAAAACAGACAACTCTCTTGTGAGAGAAAAATCTAATGAGAATTATTCCTTTCTCTGAGGTGTGGAATTGCCGCTCCCTTATGTAAAATAATTCATCTGACAAGGCTTCGCTGTAGACCTAAATGTTCTACAGCTGCAGAACTGTGTACTGCAGATGTGAAGCACTATCATCTCTGCTGGGGGAATTCTGACAGCTGTCACAAACTCTCTACTCATTGTCAAGTGACACTGTCAATCCCATTACCTCTTTACAAGGTAATGTTACAAGCTTCAAGCAAAGTAAAAGGCAAAGTTTGAACTATCACAGAATGCTTGTAATAGTGGTTTTATTAAGTTCATATCCAAAACTCATTTGTAGAAGTAAATCAAATACAGACAAATCCAGCACATTGATCAAAACAATCAGGACTCATCTATGTAAGTTGCAAACGATATTTCAGAATCCTGGTAACCAATCTGCTTGTCGCCTATCAGCCATAAATGATCACAGTTTGGTAATAAAGAACCATTTAGCCTACACTAGGATTAAGCAGTGCAACTAACTGAGAAACATCTGTAATGATGTAAATTTAAGCATTGTTAGGAAAACAGGGGCTTGAACTGTGTCAAAGTTAATTTACTGAGTTAAAGGAATAACGAATGCAAACAGTGCAAAGCCTTGGTTTTAAGCAATTAGAAAGGAAAAGAGACAGATAGGCCATTCTAGAGATCTGAATTCCAGTAGTCTATTTAAACTAGATTATGCCTATAGGAAGCTCCTGCTTTGAATTTTAAAATGTCACAATGGACACAAAATGGAAAACATCCTCATATATTATTCAGTCTGCCATATCTTGACATTATAAACCACTATCATGTTCTTTGCAAGCTGTGATCCACTTCCCAGTAGAAATATGAAAAATGATCTGTTATAGCCAAATATTGATCAAAAAGGGCATTTTGATGTGGTCTGAATACATATATTTCATCTATTAACAAAGAAAGTAAAGGTTAATGAAACTATGTGAACAATGCATAATGCTGAATAATAAGGAGGTCACACGACCTTTTCCATTTCTGCTTGAGGCCAAAAGTAACATTTAGAAGTTCACAATATTTTCAAGCTTTATAAATGTTATATCATTAGCTATTCTCTGCCTGTAGAAAGAAGAACTGATAGGCTTCAGCAGTGTATACAGAGATAATACAATATTAAATAATGCTTGACTTGAGAAGTGATTTTATATTTAGTTCTGAAATTACATATTTTCTGGTGAGTATGCTATATTCGGTAAAAAAAGGAAATGTGATACAGAGGACAGGAAATCAAGCTATAGTAATTTTATAATATTTTTGTATTAGGGTCTGGGAAGGGTTTACCACTACCAACTATAGTACAAGATAGATTTTTTAATGATATAGAACAAAAAAAAAAAGAAAAAAAAGAAAAAAAAAAGAAAAAAATATAAAGGTCTGGCATCCCTGATGAGAGTAAATGAAATTATCTGAAGTTCTATCTCATCACATAATCATAAGTACTGTATTTTGGGGGAGAAATGGAAAGTGTGAGGTTAAATAAAAAATGGTTCATTCACTTTCCTGTCATGCAAGAGTTAGTGGATAGTGAATGGATAAATGAGGTAAAATGCCCCATTAAACCTGAAAGGCTAACTGAGGTTTGAGAATGTTAATGAAGCCATACTTGCAAAAATTGCTTCAAAATATGATGCATTATTTTCTTTCAAGTAGTTACCAAGAACAACTGGCCCTGGAGAAAAATTTCAATTAAAAGAAAGAAACAACTGTTGTAGAGATTACTGTAGGAGAATATATACAATTTAGTGCAAGTCTGTTTATTCTCAGCCCTAAGTTTTTCTCTCAGAAGATAAAGTAAGATTATATGATAGATGTACTGAAAATGAATTTTATATTCCTTATTAAACTTAAATATCTAATCTTCCTTTTTCATAGGTGAGCATATCATCAAGTAATCACGGAATAGCAGAATCACAGAATCAGAGAATACTTGAGGTCAGCCTCTGGAGGAAAGGAGCTCCAGAGGTCCTCCGATCCAACCCCCCTGCTCAAGCAGGGCCACCTAAAGCCAGTTGCGCAGGACTGTGTCCAGATGGCTTTTGAGCATCTGCAAGGTGGAAGACTCCACCAACTCTCTGGGCAACCTGTTCCAGTGCTCAGTTACCCTCACAGTAAAAAAGTGTTTTCTAATGTTCAGATGGTACCTCCTGTGTTTCAGTTTGTGCCCATTGCCTTTTGTCACTGGGCACTGAAAAGAGTCTGCCTTGGTCTTCTTTACTTTCTCCATTCAAATATTTGTACACATTGATAAGATCACCCCTGAGCCTTCCCTTCTCCACGCTAAAGGGTCCCAGCTCTCTCAGCCTCTCCTCATGGAAGAATGTTTTCCATGTCAAGAGATTACCACACATGGTCAGAAGCTTATAAATATCATGCTTAATTTTAAAATACATGAAACATTTATGTTTACTTTTTCTTTCCCTGCCCTGCTTTTCTGAAAAAAGAAAGGGTATTGGTTTATTTTTATTTCCTCATGTATCTATTTATACACACCTTTACCACTTTAAATTCTCCCAAATGCCCTGTGCTTGGGGTTTGCAAAAACCCAACATTTAATTCCTAGTCAAAGTTCAAGAATCCAGAAAAAAACAAAAACATTCCTTTGGCTTTGACTTGATGTAAAACTCTTGAAATCAATAGGCACTGTCCCACTGGTTTCTCTGGACCGTAGGTCAAGTCTTTAGGGGGCAACTGTGGAGAACACGTGGTTATAAAACATTTTGGAGCTGTACAAAGTTTTTCTGAGTTTGTCATGGGTAATTTGAGCAAAGCTAAGATGTACTTGATCTCATGAAAGACTATTTTTTCTTCTCTAATGGCACAGATAAGAGATGAGACTGAGGGAGCTAGGATTGCTTAGCCTGGAAAAGGGAAGTCTTGAAGGGGACCTAACAGCAATCTTTTAAAACTGCAGACAAGGTTGCCAAGAGGACAGAGCAAGGTTCTTTACCAAGGTGTACAGTAAGAAAATTAGTAACTTGTCATAAATTGGAATACATGAGGATTCACTAGGAGAATAATCAAACATTGGAACAAGTTGCACTTATAGATTATATAGTGTTGGTCCTTGGAGGTCCTCAAATTCCAGCTGGACAAAACCCTGAGCAACTAGTCTGAATTCAGTGTTCACCCTGTTTTGAGCTGGTGGCTGGAGTAGAGACCCCCTGAGATCTCTTCCAACCTAAGTGACTCCGTGACTCAGATGTCTCCTGGGTGTACCGGATCTTTATAGCACTTCCCATTACCATACATTTTATGGGAAAATTAAGCTGTTCGCACACACACAAACATATATATATATATTAGTTCTCACTGATATCTTAATGCTGATTTCAGTAACAGTTTACCAAAATTGTATCTCAAAAACTAAAAAATACAAAAATATTAAGCTTTCCCAGGTAAACATTCTCACTGTTTGCACCCAGGCCTACATAATAAAAGACAAACCAAAAACCTGGTCTTACCAAGTTATTCATAACTTTCTCATCAAAGTGACCAGAATTTCCTCTGAAAATCAAAAATTGTTAAAAATAATATTATTCTAGTGACATATGGGGTAGATTAAGAGGATCTTAATTTTATCTTTGCATTAAATTTAATCTGAATCTTGAATTTTCCCTTTTGAGGTCAGGATTCAGAAAACTTTTGATTCTTCCAGCTGCAGAATATGATAGGGCAAAAATAACATTACTGAATAACCATCCAACCCATATTTTCACAAACACTACCTTCTGCAAACAGAATTTACCTAATAACAGCTGTTTTTGTATTCACCTTCCTTTTCACTTTTACCCTCTGAAGATGTGGTAGATGAAATAATAATTTTCCACTTGGTATGTTTGTTAACTGTAAGATCCTATGCTATTTAACTGAATAAATTAAATTCCTTTTCTGGGAAAGTAAAAAAGAACCCTAAATGTTTGAATCTGCAAATTCGCTTAGTTGTGGCCTTATATAATTAAAAGCAGGAAATACTTAGGAGATTTTACATTTTTAAGATTTATTAATGAAACGTAAAATTGTTTAGGACTTTTATTACGAAACCAGGAATAAATGTGAGCTTCTTTTGGGATGCATTCTGAAGGTCACTACTGAATAATCTTGCTGTGAGTGGTCAGTCATACTGAGGACTTAAAAACACCCAGATGTGATGTTGGCCACATAGGTCCCTTTTATGCCATAAGCTTAAAAATCTAGTACACTTTTATTTGCTGGTGTGTTGAACTAATTGAGAAAGACCTTAATCATTTAACTAACAAAGAAAATAAATTGGGACAGGCTACCTTTTCTTTCATGATGGAACTTTACATGTAAGGTTAGTGCTAGAGTTTTTCTCTTTTAATATGTTTGGACATTTTTTGTTACATTGCTTAATGATAGATCTAATGATACAGTTTAAGGACTTACATCATAAATTATTGTACTCTATAATGCTTTCAATGTCAGTGGAAGTAATTATGGAAAGAAGAGTAAATCCATGTAGGTAAAGGTGTCAGTATCTGTCTCTTAAACCCATGGAAAATATTAGAAAATCTTTTTAACAGATCTGGCCCTTAGTTCTCAGCACAATAAAATGTGAAGACCCATCAATACCTAGTGTGTTCTAATATTTCATTCTAAGAATGAAATGCATTGCATGGAAGTCATTGTCAGGATGAAATTAAAAAATTTCTGAAAGGATATTTCAGTGAATAATTTAGAAAGGGTTTCCTTCTTTCTCTATTTGCTTACATATTTATTTGTTTAGAAAAGCAAATTCAGTTATTTTCTGACTCTTAGCAGGAACTTTTTTTTTTCTTCTAGATATTCACAGGCCCATTGATAACTAGTGGTTTATTAAATAACATTATAGCTTATCTCTATAAGCTCAAATCAATACAATGCTGCAAAGATAACGTCATCCCCGACCTTTATGTTTCATATAATTTTTATTAAACTTAGATAACTCAGTAGCTCTTCATTCAGAGTCTGAAAATCAGCTTATAAAATGAACATTTGAAACTTGAAGTAAAAGCTGCAGTCAATACTGCCATAGAAAGCCACAGTGTGAGCCTGCCACTTCATCTCCTTAGAAGAAACCTAAACTGGGCACATACAAACAATATTTTAAGAACGATGTGTATATACAGTTTTATTCTTGCCAGAACTTGTCTAACATGCATGTTTTGACTTTTATGTTAAGTGTTTGCTCAATATAAGAAAAGGCACCAAACATCCAAGTCTTATGATCTTTAGAAATCTTTCTTAAAGTATATATTAAAATGAAATATAGTTATGGGCCTTCCTCTCAGATAAGGACTTGCTGCTACAGAAAGTTTGACAATTGTATCAAGTAAAGCAACTTTTTTAAGGAGATAAATATAAAAAAAACACATTCTTGCTAGAAAATAAAATCAAATACTGTCTTAATTATTTTGGTAAAACCACAATGATTTCCAGTAACCATTATGATTGATCAAGTCAGTGTATTTATTACAGCATAGTCATGAGTTGAATTCATTGCTGTGTAGCATTGTAGAGAACAAGATTCCATATAAATGATTTTACAAAATCAATTCCCACATACACCACAGAAATATAATTTCTAGGGAAAAAACAGCAGCCAAAAGACCCAGTTTTCTTCCCAAATGATTCATGTTTTCCCCTTCAAAAGAAAGGTGTTTTAGGATGTTTTAACTTCATACCATAACATCCTTGACAATGGAAAGTTCTAGAATAGCAAAGGGCAGAGAATCTGTATTGGGTTTGTATGGCAAGGTTTTGGTAGCGGGGGGGCTACAGGGGTGGCTTCTCTGAGAAGCTGCTAGAAGTTTCCCCCATGTCCAACAGAGCCAATACCAGCCGGCTCCAAGATGGACCTGCTGCTGGCCAAGGCCGAGCCCATCAGCGACAGTGGTAGTGCCTCTGAGAGAACAGGTTTAAGAAGGAGGGGAGAAAAATGCCTGTGCAATTGCAGCTGGAGAGAGGAGTGAGAACGTGTGAGAGCCCCAGCCCTGCAGACCCCCAGGTCAGTGCAGAAGGAGGGGAGGAGGTGCTCCAGGTGCCGGAGCAGAGGTTCCCCTGCAGCCCGTGGTGATGAAGACCATGGTGAGGCAGGCTGTCCCCCTGCAGCCCAGGGAGGTCCACGGGGGAGCAGATCTCCACCTGCAGCCCGGGGAGGACCCCACACCGGAGCAGGGGGATGCCCAAAGGACACTGTGACCCCATGGGAAGCCCGTGCTGGAGCAGGCTCCTGGCAGGACCTGTGGCCCCATGGAGAGAGAAGCCCACACTGGAGCAGGTTTTCTGGCAGGACTGGTGACCCCACGGGGAACCCACGCTGGAGCAGTCTGTGCCTGAAGGACTGCAGCCCGTGGAAGGGACCCACGCTGGAGAAGTTCATGAAGGACTGTCTCCCATGGGAGGGACCTCATGGTGGAGCAGGAGAAGAGTGAGGAGACCTCCCTCTGAGGAGGAAGAAGCGGCAGAGACAACATGTGAGGAACTGACCCCAACCCCCATTCCCTGTCCTGTCATGAAAACAGGCCTGTTAATATGTATAGTCACAGGTAGTTCTTTGCCTCAAAATATCATTATAAAAATAACACAAAAATGTTATCCTCAGTCTGCTAAATGAGTCTTAAGAAAATACTCTACAGTAAACTGTCTGTAATATTATGATTGTATAAATATAAAAATGAGAAAGGGGTAATTCACCTCCAGCATTGCAGATGGACCATAAAGAGTGCTAAATGTAGGGGGGTTTATTCTTTTAGAATTAGCTTACTTCTTGTGTGGGCCATCTACCCCATTTCCATATAAAAGGTTACTGTAACTCTATGCTTGCTAAAATGAAGGAAGAAAATGGAGATTTTATAGACCTTTCAGCTGTCTATGCAAATGCAGCAATCTGGACTGGATTCTCTTCTACCTTACAGTTTGTGCTACCTGTGGTTCCCACATAGATCAGCCTTAAAACTCCTCTTGGATTTCCGGATCAGGTTCTGGATGATTTTCAGGCATAATTTTATACAAAGGCTGCTAAAAATATGAATAATATATGTCTACTACTTCAACTCTGCAGGCTGCATTTGAGATACATAAATACTTTTTTTATTTTATTTTTCTTAGATAGAGCTATGAACAGTTACTAGTGAGCATATTTTAAGACTGGTTGAATTTTTATATGCTCAACAGTAGTATTTCTGCAGAGATTTAATGAAGATTTCAGTCCTTATACCCTAAATATTTATTTTACATATTTTTAGGAGCTTTATAGTCTAGAATATTTCATTGTTCAGTAGAGGCCTGAAGGCAGTTGGCATCTTTACAGTGATTTTAATGAGCTTTGGGTCAACTTTACTATGTTCTGGTAAAACAGTATTCCTAGATGACAACACACATTCAGATTTTGAGTAAAAGTAGGCATTCAAAGAAGTTAAGGCCAAAAAGGACCGTCATAGTAATTTCATTTTCCATGCCATGTAACACAGACTATAGTATCACACACAAATGGCTACATCAAACTGTGTGGGAAATATTGAACTGGTGAAAAAGAAGATTACAAAAGGGATTGTGGAGCAAATGAAGATAATGGACAGAGAGAGAAATGAAACTGTTATGAGGTGGTAGAAGTGGAACTCCTCAAGTGGTCTTCCTCAAGGATAGACCTTACAGTGCATTCCAGGTAATATTACTGTTAGCTACTGTGGCAATATCTAGACTATGCACATATACATTCCAAGTTCTATTTTCATCTACCACTATTCAATATGAGACTAGAAATCATCATAAACACCCCAGAAGGTACCCTGACAGTAGTCCAGATTTGTCTGGAAGGGAAAATTCAGGGTCTTTTGCCTCTTGCAGCATCTCAAATGTTAACCTGTAAGGCAGAAGTGATGACTTGACACTTTAGAGCACTCCCCTACCTGAGTATTGGCCAGTTCCTTACAGCATGAGATGTGGTGTTGAGGATCCTGAGAAAAGGCAAAGATTCAAATAGCAGGGTCACAACCCTGATTTTCAGGAGACCAGACTTGGACCTGTTCAGATATCTGCCTAGAAGAGGCCCATGAAACATCGTCCTGGACATGATTCCAGGAGAGCTGGTTGATTTTAAAGGATCATCTCCTCCAAGCTCAAGAACGAACAATTCTGAAACACAGAAAACAAAACAAAGGCAGCAGGAGGCCTGCATGGATGAACAAGGAGTTCCTGAAAAAACTCAAACGTAAAAAAGACACATATAAGAAGTGGAAGCAGGGTCAGGTCACCCAGTAGCAAACAAGGACAGTGTCTGGTTATACAAGGATGAGGATAGGAAAGACAAAGTTCACCAGGAGTTTAATCTCCTGAGGAATTTGAAGGGCAACAAGGAGGGCTTCCATGGATATATCAGCAACAAAAGGAAGACTAGGAAAAATGCGGACCTGCTACTAAATGTGTCAGGGAACCTGGTGAAAAGGACACAGATAAGACCTAGCAAGTTGATGCCTTCCTCACTTTTACTGCTAAGATTTGCCTCCCAGGCCCTTGATACCAGTGAGAAGGTCTGGTGCAAGACATAGCCTCCTTGGAGGGGGATGAGGATGGGGAACTTTTAAATAAGCTGACCATATACAGGCTGATGAGAAAGTATTATCAGCAGGTCGAGGGCAGTGATCTTTCCCCTCTACTCAGCACCAGCAAGGCCACATCCAGAGTGTTGGGTCCAGTTCTGGGATCCCCAGTACAAGAGAGACATGGACATACTAGAGAGAGTCCAGCAAAGGTCTGCAAAGATGATAAAGAGACTAGAACATCTGACATATGATGGAGAGGCTTAGAAAGCTGGGTCTGTTCAGCCCGAAGAAGAGAAGGCTCAGGAGGATATTAGCAAAGTATACAAAGGCCTGATGTGGGTGACTAAAGAAGATGGAGCCAGACTCTCTTCGGTGGTGTTGAGTGACAGGATGATAGGCACTGGGCTCAAATTGAAATAGCAGTAATTCCACTTAAACATAACAAAAATTCTTTTTCCTGTGAGGGTGGTCAGCCTCTGCAACAGGTTGCTCAGAGAAGTTGCGGAGTCTCCATCCTTGGAAATATTCAAAACCCAACCGGTCAAGGTGCTGGGCAACATGCTGTAGTTTACCATGCGTTGAGCAGGGGTGTTGGACTAGGTGATCTCCAGAATTAGTTTCAAACCTCTGCAGTTTAGCAATTCTGTGAAGGTAGCATGGCAGAGTAGCCATCAATGAGCTGTATCACCTGCAAGACGTTGTGTGTCTTCACAAAAATTCCATAACACAGCCACACAGACTTTTTTTCTTATTTGTTTGCTTTGTCTTTACTATGCTATGCTTTAATGCTGTAACTGTCCTAAGTCCTTGCAAAGAGTACAGTCACCACCAGAGCCAGTGTCACTGCAATATTTACCAGCAGAAAGTAATTTACGTGGACCAATGTCACAATAAATATTCCTTCCCCCTCTTCCTGACATTTTAGCTTTCTCCTGAATTTCTAGATCTGGCATTACATTGAGGATGCTAAATGACTCAAATCTGCCTAGTAACAACTTGTATCTTAATTCTCATGACAGTCAGCAACACTACAGCTGATTGGCTAGGATCGTGCACCTACAAGATTTTGTTTCTTCATAGCTAATGTGCAGTCATTATAATTTGGGTTGAATGAACTGCTTTCTTTTTTTTCATCAGTCAACAGAGAAAGGGAAAAAGGGTAAATACAGTTGATCACTGGTATGAAAAAAAATCTTTCCATGTGCAGCTTGATCCCTTCCACATCCTTCTCTCCTGCGGTAGCCTGTCCATCTCCTGTGTCTTTCCCCCTCTCAGGCATGAGCTATAGTACTTACAGGAACTTGTGGGATTAACTGTCAACCTCAGAACAAGCATTTATGATTAGCAGTGACACTGATGGGGAAAAACAGGCATAATGTTGTTTGTCCTGAAAATCTTTCCTGTCACTATATGTGCAGGGTGAGGAAAATAAAGTTTTCATGTATCTTCTAGTTTGTCCTTGTCATGGAGGATAATTGCTGAAACTCAAGTAGCTTTTCAAATAGCCAAGATCATTCTGATTTTCAGATCAATTATCTCATTATAACGCAGTTAGATTTTATGAAATTTTTATATGGCATCAGAAACATGAGGGACTTTACTTAGACTAGGATGTGGTTTTGTATTAAAGAGAACAGAGCATTTCTTTTGCATCTAGCTGGACACCTAAATGCAACTGTCAGTTGGGGTACATGACGGAGTTACCAGAAAGTGACACCATACTACCTATCACTTGAGTTTGGAGAACTGGTTGTGTGCATGCTCTCAACCTGCAATTGAAATGATGTACTATGACTTTGCCTAGACATGAAGACAGAACAAGCTAACTGAACTTACTTAATTCTTCCTATAATTAAGGGCATGCATTCAGCCACAGTGCATCAGCTGGCATCCATTGCAGTTTTTACTTTGGTGGTTCATTCCTGACTCTCAGGCTGGGGTTAAAGAAAGGCTGGAATTTTTTGCAGGATGGGTTGAAAGGAACACCACCTGCCTTTTTGCTGTGATGTGTGACAAAAGAGTTGGCCCATGCTGTGGAGGCAGTGATTCAGGACTGTGTGATACTATTCTAATATGCTGGAACAGAAACAGTAAATAAAAATTACAGCAAAAGTGTAGCTTTTGGTGTTGGGGAGATGAGCGACTATAAAAGAGGAGTGATATTCATAAGTTATAATACTGTTGCATATACTAACTCAAATGAATTACATTGCTATTTAACTCTGGATGGCCTTTTCAGATGTAGTTTCATATTACAGAATTAAATGAAAAGACGTCAAGATTTTCAGAGAATTTAACTAAAAGGCAACTCCATGACAGATGGCCTGAAAGCAGAACACAAAATGGCAGGATGGTAAAATTTATCAAAAATTGTAATTAGTCTGCTACAGTCCAGATTTCAACAAGAGAGGTGAGAAAAGCTGAACACATGCATGAAAGAAATTCACTTGCTGTCAGTCCTTCCCTACTTCTGAGTCTGGCTGAACACAAAACACAGGCAGACAGACAGCACTCAAACACAGACAGCACCAATGGCCACATCCTGCTCCCCTCTCTGGCTGGTCCACTGGTGACCATATATATATATAATGTGGATTGCTCCAGTAGCTGGGCTCAGACACTCTGCCCAGTGGCTGGCCCCTGGATCCCAGTCTCCCTCATTGCTGGCACATGGATATGCAAACTCTGAGGCTACAGTCCTCCTCCAATTGCTGGTATAGACTGTCTTGCTCACAAATACACACAGACACACACACCCCCACACACCCAGCTGGGAAACCTCTGGTCCCTTTGACGTCTCCAGCTCCTCCAATGGTTTCACAAACCCCTGGCTCTCAGGCCATGTCACCTACTCAGCAGCTGGTCTGGTTTGAGCTTCATGAGTGCTCACAATCATTCACACACTTGCACTTGCTCCAGTTGCTGGCTTCATGGACACATGGATCCTTATGACCTGAGGTCTCACTCCAGCTGCTGGCACTTAAATCCAGTAACTCTGGCACCTGGGCACCAGGGCCATCTGATCTGTGGTCTGACTCCAGCTGCTGCACTCACACCTGTATATGCACACATGCACACAGAATAGTCTCTTACCCAGGAAAAAGAGTTAGAAAGGAATTTGATGATAGGGCAGATTGCATGGCCAGCCAAGTGCACTGATCAGCAAACTATTTACACATAACAGGCCTTTTCTCATCCACTTACACCTCTATTTTTCCATGCTTTTTTTTCTCCCCAAGTGACCTACATCCCTCCTTTTCCCTGCCTTTGGTTCCAGCTGTAAGCATACGATAAGTCTTGGGTAATCCCCAAATGTTCTTCTCTTGCATCCCATACTTTGTCCCATGTCCCTAGGCAGCAACCCCCCTCAGTCCAAAAGGTGCTGTCTCATTGACTCTTGATGGGTTTCAAGCATGGAAAATGGTGAGATGGTTCTCCTGGGACAGCCCTGGGAGAGGCCCAGACAGAATGTCCTCTTCCTCTGAGTCTTTAATTTGGGCTCCCACCTGGCTTTGTGCCCCTGTGCTCCTCTGGGCTTGTGGAGATACTCCCCTATATTTGAGTGTGATGAAAATGAAGTGCCGTCAGTGCACAGAACTTCTTTATAGTTTCTTCTTGCCAAGTTACCGCCTCTATTTGTTCTGTGATCAGACTCCCACTGTGTAAGAAATTGTGAAACCACTATGCGATTAGGAGTGAACTGATGAGAAGAAATATTGGGTCCTATTTATCCTTCTTTGCAAATAAAATACAAGAATACAAATAATTTTTTCTGACACACACTGTTCTTTAACTTTCTGGAAATTCCCTTCCCTCCTCCTTCATAGAGTATCTTATGTATGGCAGTATACGTCAGATATGTAACCTCCAAGGGAGTTTTTGCACTGACTTCTGTGAACTTCAGTTGAAGTTTTAAGTCTCTTGGTATTTCTATCTGGGTAACACTTCAAAGTCATGATAGTCCTGTCAATAATATGGTGTCTAGCTCAATCTGGGATGCTGCTGCATCTTGTAAGTACAACCGTTACTAAATGCTATTGTATTAAACCAACATTTTGATGACATTTGAAGGTATGCCAGTTAGGAACCATTTTCTTCACCCAGTTAGCTGAAATTTTAGAGTAATTCAAACTTATGTCCCTGTCTGTGTTGTGAAATCAATGTTCTGCTATCCATGAAATCACATGTGGCTCAGTGGCGTTTCTGGTTGTGCATATCTTTTCAAGAAGGCAGGGAACCTGTAAAGCATGATGGAATTTATGCACAATGTAAAATTACATGTTTTTCTTCACTGGGGAAAAAAAGCAATCACATTGGAAAAAGGTGCAATCTGATCTAAACTAACCTGAAATTGGTATAATTTATAGTTAAGTGTCCTATGACTATACTCATCACTGACCCATAGTAGTCCAGGCAATTTATATTAAATACAATGGAATAAAAGCGATTTCTATAGATACTAAAATTACAGATATATAAATGGTTCCAATCATATCAAAGAAGGTCCTTAGACCTTAATATTGGGACCATAGAGTTCCCTTGAAAAAAAGAGTAAGGCATTTCTTTTCCAAGTACAGAACACTATTTAACTTTATTTAATATAAATAAGTTTAATTTGCTTTTGTCCCAGAAAAACATTTTGGTTTGTGTAGAGGAAAATAAGATTTTGTAGTGTATTTATTTATTTATCCTTGGAATCTGTTAGAGGGCTTTAGATATTGGACAATAACAAATATTTTCAAGACAACAAGAGTTTTGAAAAGACATTTATACAAACTTTTTAACTTAAAATTATTTTAATAAAATATTTGTAAGATCATTGTGCCTCTACTGATGTTGCAAATATAGAAATTATGTAATTATGAGTATGTAAAACTGATTATTTGCATTATGTGGGTGAAATGATTTAAGTATTTCTTTGAAAATTTCTGTGGTTTAGTGTTTTATATTTTTAAAGCAAGAAAGAATATAAATTCTATAACTAATTCTTATTTTCTGCTTGAATCAAACTGTGACTTCCTATTACAATTTTCACATTGCTAGTCAAAACTAAACCTAGTAAAATCAGTACAAAATTAGAAACTAATCTCTGTATAATCTAACTGTAATTATATGGCCAATGTCTTTAAGATGCATGTGTGAGCTAAAGTTAAGATTGGTGAGAAGCTGAAGGGAGACAATTACTCTCTCAATTAAAAAATTAGTGTCTACAAAGGCCTGTTGACAATTCATTTTTTTTGCTGTGTCGAAACTGATGAAGACTGTGATCTTCTAAAACAGATCAAAGTGACAATTCACTTTGTACAAACATAGATTTGTCTACACCAGGAAAGTGCGTTTTACTCTTTTCTTCTTTTGTTTGCAACTACTACTCTAGTCACATTTGGAGAAAACTGGTTTCTGCTGCATTTAGAACAGATGTTTAAATTATTTTAAAATATTCATGAAATCAAAACTGTGCTATGATTGAGTCTAAACATGCATTCAGGGTCAGGGACCTCACAGACAAGGTGGAGAAGAGGGTAAACACAACTGACAGTGCATCAGAAAGGGTTACAGACAAAGCAGCATAGAAATTGCTGTGGTGACAGGCACACAAGGAAGCAGAACACTAGGACACTGCAGGTGAGTTTCGAATTATGAAGGGAGGAGCATATGACAAAAAAAGAAATAGAAAAGTGTGAAAGGATTTTTGGTTTTGCTAATAAGAATTGTTTAATGTTTAAAAATTGGAAGCCTTTTAAAGAGTAATAATTAAGGATGAAATATGAGTAAATTTTTTTTTAAATGTGCTCAATTTTTATCTCTTTACCTTCTAACTTCTTGAGAAGGGGGGGGGGAAAAGCTCCTCCAAACCTTCTTCGTGTAGTTTTGCTCAGAGCAACCTGGAGCTTACTTTGTATCTTTGTTAAAATCCATTTAGAAGTTGCATGTTAATCTGTTCCTGTGAGAAGGGAAGGCAAGGCAAGGCAAGACGAAGAAAAATATCAAGGTATGTTTCATATAGATTCTTGTTATAGATTCATTGCAGGATTTAAAAAAAAAAAAAAATTAAATTCATTGCAGGATCTAAAAAAATATATTTCTAGAACTGAAATCACAAATTTGATGAGTTTGTATTTTCTACTGATACATCCACAGAAGTAAAAAACAATAAACAATTGCTTCAATTACCACTCCATACTATATACATTTGGTTTCACAAATCATTCCTGTAATTGCTTTTACAAAAACAGCGATCTCTATAAAAAAGTGAAATAATTTTCAGTGTTGTTAGCATCATAAAGAAAGTTCTAAGTGTGTCCAACTAAACTGTCCATTCATTCTAAGTTATTTTTAGCTTATTTAAAAAAGAATATGCAATATTCATTAGTTAAGATGAATAAAACCACCTTGGAAATGCATAAGATTTACTGTTTTCCTCAAGGCATTGTAAGTCTTCATTAAACATTGACACCCTTCCTGCTGGTCTAAATAGTCTTTTATCTTATATCCTCTCTGTGTGAAATCACTTTATACTGACACATGGATTTAGCAAGGAAATGTAAGTGATTATGAGATACTTCAGTTTGTACCACCTTATATCCAACAACAATTGACCCTAGCTTTTCTCCAAGGAACAGTATCTTGAGCAACACTGGATTCAATATGTTCTAGATCAGAGTTTTATTACAGTCTGAGGCAGCAGCGTCACCTACTAAATGAGTAGCACATCTTCCTGCACTATTTACATTTTTGCTGCCATCAGAGCTCTGACCTGTGGACCTTCTGCTGAATAGTCTAACAGCCGCTTGCAAGAGTCAGTTGCAGCTAGTTAGCATGGACTTGCTACATAAACTAATCAGATAGGGTTCAAACACCTGATGAGCAGTTCCTGCTTTTGAAAAATTGCTGGACAATGTATCTATTTCACTTATTAAAAACTAATGAATATGAGGGACGTAGTGCTCTGTTGTGTTGCGAAAGGTAAAAGGATTTTTTTTTCTCACAGCACAGAATCACACTCCTGACATTGCAATGAAAACTTGACACCCACAAACAGGCTTTTTAAATTTTTTTTTTAAATTCCAGCTGTTTTGTTATTGGTAATGCTACTAGACTTTCATATATAAGTGGTAAAAACACATTTGCAATAGCTGACCTGGTGATCTTGGTGCTTGGCTAGATAGCATGTCGGCACATGTGCCGTGTTTATCTTGTAGTAGCAAGATGCTGAGGCCAACTGCTGTCCTAGATCAGCTGGAGACCCCCAGCTCCTCTGTTCTTTGTCTGACTCCTCCACACATCCAGATCAGTCAGTATTCTTTTCTCTAAAACACTGCTTGCCCAATCTTACAACATGCTCTATGATTAGGTTGGATATGGAAAGGGTCTCAATAGTTCTCTTTTCTCCTATCTTGATTATGCAAACTTACTTTAAAATCTCTCTGAAAGGGGAGGTTTTCACAGTTCTTCACAATAAATCTTCACAGTTAATATGAAGTTATTCAAAGTTTCCAAACTGATGCTTCTGGAAACTGATGTCTTCAGTTCCACTAAATAATACATAGAGCACTTTGGTTTGTATTCTCCCTCAGTATCAAACAGCCATGTCCAGGTAAGAATTCCTTTACCAGGTAGTTCAGTCAGGCAGGCACAGAAATGTTAGTCAGAAGAGAGTCCTGAAGGTTTTTCAGACCAGCCTCTCACTTGAAATAATTGCTAGCACTAGGTAAAATCAGTCTGCATTTTCTCTAGCCAAGATTTGAAAACTTCCAAGGATGGAGGTAACCTGTTCCAGGGAGGCATGACACTAGTGATTTCTATTTAACTAAGAAGTCTTTCCTAAAATAAAAATATTCGTTATAGAAAAGACAGCAAGAGCAGAGCTTCTTTGTGATGATGGTTTTGTAATATCTGTGTGTATCAAACTGTTCCATATAAACTATATATCTCCAACCGAGCCAGTGTATTCTGCATTTAAACTAATAACAGGGGAAGAGATATTTGTATAATGCTTTATCAAATCTTGATGGCTAGATGACACAATTCTATTTACCCCCGACAGAAAAATGTTTAATTTATGAACATAGCAAGACTGAATAGTTATACCAAGTTTGTAATAATAATGGTTATTCAAGTTACTACAGATGTCCCACACTGATAACTGTGTAATAATCAACTTGGGGACTTAGCTGGTATCTGTATCTTTCTACCTACCTGTCTGTCTGCTGAATTCTATTTCTTATTCAAGAAACAGATAGGATGCCAGTAGGAGTTAGAGGTCAAAATCCTACATTTAACACTTTAACTTTTTTAGATAATGTTCTGAACTCTGATGTTGACTTATGACTACTGAATGATCAAGTCTCGGTCTCTGAAAAAAATAGTCATCTAATGCTGATAGATATTTCCAGATTATTTAACTCACAAAATTTCAGAGTAAAGAACTTACACGATGAAATAGAATATAATCACTTTATCTCTGAAGTCCATTCATGTCTTTAGGATCTGCAAACATGACTTTTATTGATTTTATGAAGCTCTAAAGGCAATTTATATTCAATATCCCATAAGAAAATACTTTTTCAAAACATATATCTAGGAACTTGCTTCACCTCCTTTGCTCCCTTGTTAAGGAAAACCACTAACGTAGGCGCAATAGTTTGCCTGCTTTACGTAACGATTTTGTCTGTTTTATGGAAAGACCTAGATTATACAGTGATCCATAAAATAGCTAGCATGAGAAAAAGACACAGACAAAAGAAACCCAAGGAATCTGTAAACACCAAATTCCAGTAAGATTGAAGAAAGGAAAGCTATCTGAACACATGGCTTTCTTTTGACATTTCCAGTGAGCAAACTGGTGTTTAAGTAGATGTAGAATACATCAGAAGTACCCTGGTTAAAGGAGGTATCGTGGATGGAGTGATTCACTTCACTCATAAGAGAGAAGAATGTATTGGTTTTGTGTGGCAATGTTTTGGTAGTGGGGGGGGGGTTACAGGGGTGGCTTCTGTAAGTAGCTGCTGGAAGCTTCCCCTGTGTTCTAGAGAGCCCATGGCAGCTGGCTCTGGGAAGGACCCGCCAAGGCCGAGCCAATCAGTGATAGTGGTAACACCTCTGGGAGAACATTTTTAAGAAGGAAAAAAAGTTGGGACGGACAGAAACAGCCGCCAGAGAGAGGAGTGAGAACATGTAAGAGAAACAACCCTGCGGACACCAAGGTCAGTGCAGAAGGAGGGGGAGGAGATGCTCCAGGCGCCGGAGCAAAGATTCCCCTGCAGCCTGTGGGGAAGACCATGGTGAGGCAGGCTGTCCCCCTGCAGCCCAGGGAGGTCCACGGGGGAGCAGATCTCCACCTGCAGCCCAGGGAGGACCCCACGCCAGAGCAGGGGGATGCCCTAAGGAGGCTGTGACCCCGTGGGAAGCCCACACTGGAGCAGGCTCCTGGCAGGACCTGCGGATCTGTGGAGAGAGGAGCCCATGGAGCAGGTTTTCTGGCAGGACTTGTGACCCCGTGGGGGACTCACGCTGGAGCAGTGTGCTCCTGAAGGACTGCACGCCGTGGAAATGACCCATGCTGGAGCAGTTCGTGAAGAACTGCAGCCTGTAGGAAGGACTCACACTGGAGAAGGTCATGAAGGACTGTCTCCCATGGGTGGGACCCCACGCTGGAGCAGGGGAAGAGTGTGATGAGCCCTCACCCTGAGGAGGATGAAGTGGCAGAAAATAACATGTGATGACCGTAAACCCCATCCCCGTCCCCCTGTGCCACTGGGGGGGGGTTGGTAGAGAAATCGGGGAGTGAAGTTATGCCCGGGAAGAAGGGAGGGGTGGAGGGAAGGTGTTCTGACATTTGGGTTTCTTTCTCATTACCCTACTCTGGTTGATTTGTAATAAATTGAGTTAATTTTCCCCAAACTGAGTCTGTTTTGCCTGTGACAATAATTGGTGAATGATCTCTCCTGTCCTTATCTCGACCCGCAAGCTCTTTGTTATATTTTTCAATCCCCTGTCCAGCTGAGGAAGGGGAGTGATAGAACGACTTTGGTGGGCACCTGGCGTCCAGCCAGGGTTAACCCATCACAAAGCAACAATACGCTTTACTGATATAGAACACTAAGTTAACAAAGTTCAATGGTAAATGCAACAGCGGTTTAACAAGATTCGATGGCAAGGTTCACTTGATATTTTCTGCATAGAGGACAGGCTCAGACAAAACTGTCAGGGAGACCCTCCCGTTGGGTCATAAGGTTCAGCATGGACCCCCTTGCTTTCTAAACTCCTTCTCAGAGAGGAGTCCAGGTGCGGATGGATCCACTCCTAGTCCCAGACTTGGTCAACGGTTTATGTCTAAAGAATTATATATGCGTAATCAATCCTTTATATCACTTAGCTAAGATTTCAAAGTTTAGCATGCTATTAATCACTTATCAAGAATCTGTTGCGGCAAGGAATCTCTCAGCCTCGAGCAGTGACCCTGGGAGGCGTCCCTACTCACGGGGAGATCCTGGCGTGCCGCCCGCTGCCGTGCAGGAGAGCTCAACGGGCCCTGGGCTGTCCATTAGTTATGGAGTAAGTCGATTGACTTACAGTCATATCTGCATACCAGCAAGATGTCTGGGTCACTGTTCCAGACAGCCCTTGGCTACCATGTTGCCATCCAGCACCCAAAGTCCGGACTAAGCTGGGTGCAGCCATCACAACCCCCACTGGTGGTTATGGCTTAAGCTGGGGGGAGAGGAGGGGGCACACCACCACAGAAAGGGCAGTGTTACAGTACATTTACTAAACCAACATATTTTCATGCAAAAGAGATTACTACAGGAAAATGGTGGTTTGAGTAATTTTCAGTTTTATCTATCACTCCTGAAACAATTTAAAAAATTTCCATTACTCTTGAGAGACTTATGACCCACCTAATAGCATATAATCATTATATATTTTAGCAATAAATTGGAATTGATTTTAAAAGAGTTTCAGGGCAAGAGTGATATTCAAAACATAGCCGAACATGTGAAGTTGTTACTTTAAAAGTGGAAAATGCCTGCCCTACATGTTCTTTTGTTTGATCTGACAGCACAAATTTTTGATGGAATTGGTTGCACAAGGAAATCATCAACAGGATGTGCAAATTGTACCTGATAAATTTGATCTGTGACTCACTGGCTTATCAGTGTTGATTGGAAAACATTACTATACTACAGCAAATACACTCAGATCTGCGACTCAGTAGTCAGAAAAGTCCATTGAAAAGAAATGGCTTATTTTATACACTTAGTATAGGGTGCATTTCCCCCCCACCCCCCAGATCATGAATTAGATTTTTTGACCCTGATTCAGCAAGGTACATAAGCCCACACATAACTTAAGTAGCATTTTAAATGAAGTATAAAGTGAATATTTTTGTGCCTGGAACAAGACATTTAAAAGCCGATGTGTAAAAAAAGCTCCACAAACCTGTGTTCCAGGCTACCCTTGGGCATACACAGGGAAGGACTTACATGAAATGCCCGAGTCACTCTAAGGGTTCGTTGGTACAAGATAAACATCCTTTTTCTCTACCTTGCCCTTTCCACCCCTATTCCTGGCCCTGCAGTCCCATGTGTGCCCTTTAACTGATTCCAACATTCATTTTGCAATGAATGCATTTTGCATGAATCCATTAAGTAAACTAACCAAACAAAATTCTTCCTTCTTTTTTTTATACTGGGTTAGTTCTCTGCCTGCTCAGTCCCACTCAAGTTCAGGTGCCAGCACAAGGGACTAGAAGGCAAATATGCAGCCCATGGAAGGGGCAAAAAAAGAAGTGCAAACTTAGACTGGCAATGACACCAGTTGTAATTCTATTCTGAAATTCACTGGAAGTCTTGCTGTTCAACTTGAAATAACCTTTAGTAACTGAATGTCATCTCCTAAAGATGGTCAGATGCTGTGCCTTGATTTGACAGGAAGAAGCAAAAGCAGAAAGGAGCAAGCTATCTGCCATCTTTCAATTAAAAGAAAAAAAAAAAAAAAAGCTTTTGCAGTACCTGAAGTAATACCTGTGGAGCAGCTGAAGTGTATACTTGTATACTTCCAGAAGTCCCATCCAAAGACACCCAAAAGCAATTTATGGAAATTAAAAAAAAAAACAAATATTTTGACAGGCCAGACTTCCCACAGTATGATCACCTACGAGCTTGTTAAATGAAGTTCATTTTTTTGAGGGAAAAGAACACATTTTTCAGTACAGGTATTCAAAGGATAACATGGGATGTGTTTATACCACAGTTACTGTAGTGAGAGTACTCTTGGTGTTTTCAGCAGGCCTTTGATCAGATCCAGAGATGACATTTATACTAATAAAGACAGAATGATGTACAAAAGCACAATCAATAAAGAATAGTCTGAGATAGTAGCAGGGAAGTCAGACTGATGCTGGAGAGAATGGTGAGGTGAGGGGAGGAAGGAGTCGAAAGAAGAAAAAGGGAGGTAAAGGAAACATGTTCTGGGGGAAACATTTTTCATCTGTACATCACAGCTTAAGCTAGTGGTGTTCTGTTAGTCATACTAGTTCTGTTAGTCATGTAAGCTAGTCATATTCTGTTGTGGTGGGTTGACCCTGGCTGGATGCCAGGTGCCCACCAAAGCCACTCTATCACTCTCCCTCCTTGGCTGGACAGAGGAGAGAACATATAACAAAAGCCTCGTGGGTCAAGATAAAGACAGGGAGAGATCACATGTAGCTTCAAGCTGTTACCTCCAAAGGGCCTTAAAGAAGGGCAGCATGTCTATTCCATCTAGATGAGGTTCATAGGCTGATCCATAGACCCAGTAAAGATATTATGGCGGTGTCCTGGAAGACTAGAACCAAGCCCTTATTTTTATTTGAAATGTCTTTATCTGCTAATAATTACAGCTGTTGCCAGAGAAGCTGGCTCAGTAACCCACAGGAGTGCTTCCTAACATATTTCAGACAAAATCCAGTGGACTGAAAAAAAAAGACATATCATTAAAGTGTTTAAAATTAGCCAGCTTAATTTAAATAAACATTTTAGGGAGCGATTGCATGAAGAGGTCATACAAAAGATTTTAGGGGCTGGTGTATTTCTGGCAAATGAAAAGCAACAGGTCATAGTAATTACTTTTACAGTCATGTAACAGATCCAGAAGAGGATCCTATTGATTACCTAGAAGAGCATGAGGTGAGAAAGGTCTGCTGTTTGTTCAGTCACTGTTTCTTTCAGGTGGGTGCCTTCACACCCTGGCTTCGCCTTGTTGATAGGATCAGTCGCGGCAGTTTGTTTTACTACTGCATATGTTCTGCATTACGGACATTAAAAAAAAAAAAAAAGAAAAAAGAGTCTAATTCTTAAAGTATTTACTCTAATAACACCCAAAGGCATTTCAATCCATTGGGGGGGTGGGAGAAATTACTTTCTGGAAATATGAGTTCATATTCAAACAGGTGTTTTACATGGTGGAGAAAAAGGGGAAATACAGACTGTAATTTTCATGACAATGATAGCATCCCCTTAGAAAAATAATAAATTAGTTCTTTTCTTTTTAGATTACCATACTTCTTCTGGATTCAAACATTTTTTCAATGAATCTGATCTAAAACAGAGGCAAAAGAAAAACCCAACATGTTTTTCTTCAGCTTTCTATTCCATTTGGGAAAAGAAAGAATGTCCAATAATACATGCTTCATTCAGAACAACTTGTCATTTACAGTGACTACTTCTGAAAAGTTGGGGGTTTTTTTCATGTCAAACTTAGCAAGAGAAATTCTTCTCTCTAAATTGTAACAGACTAAGAAAAATTGTAAAAAATGAAAAAATTTAAGAGTCATAAGCACTTCCTCTAGTTTGTGAAATGTATAGTTGATAATGGTATGTTAATACGCAGTTAAATAACAGGAATCATAAAATGACACTAATAATACATTTATGTTATTAACTTCTTTTCAAAATGTCCATAGTAAAAATGAGGAAAAGCTCTGAAAATTCTTTTCTCTCTTTTTCTCTTAAAAACTGTTTTATTTTTATTATTATAACAGTAATTTGTTACTTTAATAGTACTAATAGTAATCATTAACCATAGTTGCAATCTTAAGAGAGACAGAGAGAAAATGAAGGGGTTTTCTTCCATGTATGAATGATAATTTTTCATGTTATTACTTTAAAGAAGAAAAGGATGGATGGAAAAAAACATTTCAGATTCTGCAGCGCAATTAAGACTGCAAGGGAATTTGTACTAGAGGTCTGATACTAAAACAAGAATCAGACCCAATTTCCTCCTAAACTAATGATAGGTAGACAGATAGATACATAAACAGCTAAATAAAATGAATTTGTACTAAAGTTTATTCCTAGTTCAATCATATTTTCCCCTATATTTTTTCTTTTTTTTTTCCCCAGCATGCATAGGTATATTTCTTTTTGATTTAGTCACACATTCTAAATGTTCATATACGAACATTTGTGCTATATGTGACTGTTTGTTTACTCATTTCTTGACCTTCAGTGGGCTCACTGAAGACAGTCACAGTGAATATGCTTCAGAGCAGACACTGAGTTAAAATAATCTTAAAAAAAATGCAGACTGTATTTCAGGATGTTTAGTTAATTATGGAAATTGCAGTAAGATCATGACAGTTTGGGTAACACAGATACTACCTTCCTTTGATAGGTATCTTAAAAAATTTGTCACTCATTCATACATATAAGCATATCCTTACTTGTCTTTAAAGCTGCGGATGGTATTTTTCCTAACAACAGGAATTATGCATTTAAATTACACATTGCAAAGTATTGCAGAGAAAACCAGTGACATAGGATCAGAAAATAAGAATATAAACTGAAAAATCATAAATATTCGATTGTGAGAATATACTGACTGCATAGAAGACATTAAGAAGGCTTTGCAGTAAAGGACCCCCAGGTGATCATGAGCCAGCTGGGTAGTTCAGAATGATGACAGAGGATTGCTGAAATGACCACAAGCCTTAAGATTTGTATGGTGAAGCCTAACTTCTTAACAGAAGCTCAGTGTTCAGCTGCAACTGAGGTTTTTAAAAGGCTATTTTAAGAGGCAGGTGGAAACAAACTATAACAGTAGAGATTGTACAGATATTTTTCTAATTTTAAAGCTGTCACATTTAGTTACTGTTCTTTTCCACCTAAAGAAAATCCAGAGAACATTTTCATCTTTAAGACATCATGTTGATGAAAAGGCAAACACACCTCTTTACTGGAATCTATAAGTAAAAAATAAAGAAATAATGAGAATATATATATTTTTTCAGTAGTAAGATATTTCTTTAATACAGTCAGCCTAATGTTCATAACAAGTATTCTTCATTAGAAGAAATGAAACCCAGTCTTGTCTTTTTTTTCCCCAGACATTTTAATAACAAAGGAGACTATAGAACATGCAAAGATTACATATTCAGTGCAAATTAATACATCAATATTAATATGTCTCCTGCTTTAGGAAAAACCAAATGCCCATTAGAATTCAGTTTACCCCTTTACAGTTATCCTCTGCCCTAGTCTCCATCAAAGCATTGTTTGATCTGCCTTTGGAAGCTGCTGGCAGGCAATGCCTCAGAATGCAAAGCAACAGCCCTGGAACTACTGGGGTTTATCATGTTTACTTAAAAAATCATTTTCTTCAGGGAAACTCAAAGTTCACCTATTAGAAGGATTCTGATGTTGCCAGATAAAAATTGAAGAATTAAATTATAACAATTATGCTAGTGAAAATACAGGCATATTTTTGTATTCTTTAATCAACCCATGTACAATTTGGTTTAAGAGATGCTAAAAAAAAGAACAACAGGCAGAATAACTCCTTTAATTTTTCTGGAGATGTTCTCGATTGGCTAGATTTAAATCATGAGACAGATTTTTTTTTTTCATTTTTTATTTTTTCCTAGTAAACTATTTTATTAGAACAGGCAAGAAAATCTATTGGCATTTTTGTTCATACAGTTCTGAGTTTCCCATGGCTTCAAGGTGAGCTGGAGAAAAACTGAGCTGGCTAGAAAGAAAGAAAAATAAAAAGGATCATTTATGACTTCCATGCTTCTTTTTTACTGAATAGCATGCAACAGACCTTGTCCTGTTCTCCATCAGCAAAGCTCTCACTAGATTTGGTAAGCATAGAAGTAATATCTGCATTATTCCTCCAGTCATAATAAGCATTTGTGCTGCTTTCCCACTGAATAAGAGTCTTGACATGATGACATAGAACCTGGAGATTATTATTTATTATGAAAATGCCACTGCCAACTCATTTCATATTAATTTCATTTTTAGAGTTTTAATATTTTAATATTTTAGTGGTTCTTATTGTTATAAATGCCCTTATTTAAATATTTTTTTTCACTGAAATGTTCATCAACAGAATCTTTATAAAACCCTTACGGAATACCTTATTTGATTTACTTTTAAAATTAAAATAAAAACAACTTTCAGTAACAAAAAGATGAAGTACGCTATTTTTTAGAATTTATGAAATGCACTAGTTAGAATAAATACGGTTAAATGTTTGTATCTTGCTGTTCTTCAGGGGCACAAAACTGCTAACAGGACTTGTGTAACATTTTAAGTTTATATACTTTATTATATAAATAGCAACGTGGTTTATTATAAAATTATATATATAATATATGAAGACTATATTATGTATCAACTTATACTATGTATTATAAATTTCCATATCTTATTTACTTACATGTCTATTTATAAAGGGGGGGAAATAATCTTATTCAGAATAAATTAAATTTAATATAGAACAAGACACGAGAGCAAGAAATTCAATGAGTGATCATGGAAAAAGGAGAAAGTGTATTTGTGACAGTGTAAGTTACCTTCACGGTCTTATAGAAAAAGATTTAGCTTTAAAAAATATGGGAACATCTGTATTGTACTGCAGTCTGTAAAGTGCAGCTGGTCTAGGCAGAGAAAAGCTCCACTGCCAGATTTCTACAGAGTTGTCCTGCCTAGTTAAAATCACTTATATCACTTCCATGCTGCTTCCAAATCTGTGCCAAGAGCAAAGTGGCTTTAATGGACCAAGAAATCCTAGCCAACATTTGCTCAATTTTACAAGCAGCAAGTTATTTTGGCAATAAGCAACCAAAGAATAATAAACATACCATCATGTTCAGCAAAGGTTTTACTGAAAATTGAGAGTGGAATAACTACTCATATTTTCTATCTATTTGTTAGCTTATTTCTAAGAACAAAGAATAGATGAAGAAATATTTAGGCAGAAATGCAGTTTAAACTTCTAGGGAGTGTGTTCGAGTGCTTTTGTATTATGCTGATGAAAAGACTAAACAGAAAATGTGGGGGTAGGAAGCTCAAAAAGCAAAACAGCATTTCAGTCCTACTTCTACCTCTGTGCTGATTTCAAAGGTAGTTTGCCTGTCCAAGCCATACAGCAACACACATGAAATCTGCAGGTCACAGCAGTCAGCGTGCACAGGTTCACAACTGGAGATTTTCCATGTATTATCTTCCAATTCAGCTTATTACGGAAATAAAAGCTCCTTAAATGTATTCTGCTGAGTTTCAAGCATAGGTCTGCTTCCTTTTCTTTACAGTCACAGAGCTTGTGCTCACCTTCTGGATAATAGATTATGTGACCTTGTACAGAAACTTTCTGTGCAGGTTGATTCATTGCCACACCTTGAAGAAGCTGAATTGCTAACAGCGAGATGACTGCCATAGCTTTTCATTATCTTCTAATTATGAAAACTGAGGGCTTATAATTAAGTTCAAACATAGTAAGACAATGAGAGTAGGCTTTTACAGGGCTTCCCACTATACCCCACAATTCCATTAAAATAAGATTTAGAAATAATATATCTTTGTGTTTATTATATAGCTGAAAGTTAAAATGTTCTGCAGTAGTCTGTATTCAGCTCTTTCACAATACATGAGGAAAATTTAGAGACATAGTTCAGTGTTAAAATTCAGGTGCATTGCTCAGAGCACAATACAGCTGCAGAGTCTAAACTATGCTTTTCCAAAACAAAGGGACACTCTTTCAAGAAGCAAGTTATCTACTAAGAAAAGAAGATAGTGGGATACAGTTGCATACATTTTGTTGTTATTATTGCAGTATTTATGTGAATGAATTCCACAGGAAAATCCAATTCAAAAGCAACATGAGGAAAAATTTCAGCTCATAGTTAGAAATAAGTCTTTTTGCATTTCAGAAAAAGCCAGTTTCCATATTCTTTCAACTGACTGACCAGGTCTGTTCTCTCTTGATCCAGTCTCCTGAACCTGACTGAGCAACCCATGGGAAGTAAAACACTACAGTTCAAAAAAACATAATACTGCTTCATTGTCCTACTAGCCTCGGGCATGTTTATTCTCCTTTCATGTTTGCGTAACAGCTAGGTTATTCTGGGAATCAAGAATTTAGTCCCAAGATACTGCTTTTATCTGTCTCTTTTTTCTTTTCTTTTCTTTTCTTTTCTTTTCTTTTCTTTTCTTTTCTTTTCTTTTCTTTTCTTTCTTTTCTTTTCTCTTTTCTTTTCTTTCCTTTTTTCTTTTCTTTTCTCTTTTCTTTCCTTGTCTTTTCTTTTCTTGTCTTTTCTTTCTTTTCTCTTTTCTTTTCTTTCTTTTCTTTTCTTTCTTTTCTTTTCTTTTCTTTTCTTTTCTTTTCTTTTCTTTTCTTTTCTTTTTTCTTTTCTTTCTTTTCTTTTCTTTTTTCTTTTCTTGTCTTTTCTTTTCTTTTCTTTCTTTTCTCTTTTCTTTTTTTTCTTTTCTCTTTTCTTTTCTTTCTTTTCTTTTCTCTTTTCTCTTCTCTTGTCTTCTCTTGTCTTCTCTTCTCTTCTCTTCTCTTCTCTTCTCTTCTCTTCTCTTCTTTTTAATCGAGAATATGTGTAACATTTTGGAGGATTTCACCAATATTTCAAAGAAAGTTATTTCCACAGTTATATAAATGAATTAAAATAATCCCACAGAAGAAAGTGATGTATCTGCAAAAAACTCCTTTTACTCTAGAGCTATGAGACAAGCAGTTGATATTCCTTTGCCACCATCTAAAATAATGAATAACGCAGTTACAATTCCATCTATTTATGTCTCAGCTGTGAAGCAAGACAACTGTGTAGTAACTTACCCTCTTTGCAAAACTGGAGTAAAAAAAATAATGGGACAGAGGCAGGACAGTCTGACACAACAAAGAGCAGGAGAGGTCCAAGGAGGAGGCATGCACTGCAGGAAGCCTGTCAGCAGTAGGTAGAAATCTGGGGTAGCCTGGAGGTTTGAGAAGCTAGTGGCAAGGACTAGAAGAGAAGGGACTTGGGTCTGACTGGGACCTAGGGACAACTCTTTATGGGCTGTGGGACAGCTACAGAGAGGTGGGAATGAAATGAGGAAGCAGTGACCAAGAGTGGAGGATCAATGGAAAGGAATAAGGGAGGAGTGAGACATCCAAGTTAGAAGGGGTATCAAGAAAGAGAGGAAGTCAATGGCTGGGAGACCCCAGTTGTATATATACTGGCAACTGCTTCTACCAGGAACCAGCACAAGTCCAATGAAATGCATGAAAAGATTCTCACTGATTTGGGCAGCTTTGGGGTAAAGTGAAGTTCTCTAAAATAAAGCACTGTAAATGTTATTACTTCCAAGTTCAGCACATATAGGCAGGATTCAAGTCCAGAATGCTAAAGACATTCCTCTTCATCTGGAGTGGATTCTCCACGCTGATACCACATGATGAAATCAGCTTCCAAAAATGATCAAAAGACAGGTAAGGAATGGCTGCCTGACAAATTGTCCTTCTAACAGACATGAAGGTCACTAAATTTAGGTTTGGAAAATTCAAAGTAGAGAGTGCCTAACAAGAGCATTACAGACAAGGAATTTCATTGCATCTTTTATACTCTCTCAGTTGTTGAAATTAACTCATTTTCTTGGCAGATGAAATTTTCCATTGTACAGTTTCATGGCCTTGCTAGCTTCTCCACAGTTCTGTAAGGATAAGCAAATCCTTCAACTATGCTGTGGCTGCAGAGAAATCTTTGCTGCAAAACTAGTTGAGATCTAGTTAGAGACTCTGTGCAGATGGTGGCTCAGTAGGAGTGCTCACGCTGCACAGCACAGAAATCCACTTTGTTCCATCCAACCAAATGGAATTATGAGTTGAGGTTTTTGTTTGTTTGTTTGTTTGGTGGTGGTTTCCCCCCCGCCCAGGTATGGCTTACAAGAGATGGAGTCATAGGATAAAAAGCCAGCTTCAGGGAAGCCAGTAGGATTCTTTACTGATAATAAGATTTTGCCTGTACTCCTTGAAGTGATCTTTCATGATTTTTCTTGAGTCTAAGAAAATTCTTAAAGTCACAATACTCAGAATGAAAACATATGACAAGTTGTTCTGACTTTCACAAGAAAATAATTTTGCAAATTTCTGTATCTCAAGATTTCAGAAGAAAGATGAAAACCCAGATATTAAAACATGATTTTGCATTTATATATATATTATCTTTATCAAATTGCATTTTGAATGATCTCCTGTTCTGAACTCTGAGGTTCATAGTGTGGATTCAAACTTGAATCAAGCCATTTATACTACAGTTTTACTTATTAAATTATACCAATTTTTAAAACTATCACCAAGTTCCTTTTCTCAGTATTATTTATCTGCTGGTTCCTGAAATTGTCCAAAGTACTTTCAGAACATAAAAAGAAACATTTCTATAGAAGTGTGCAAGACTTCTGTCCTCTAAGTTGCTTTTCCTGAATCAAAGCCTAAGTCTAAGCAGGTAAGAGGCAAATGATATCTAAGAATAGAAAGCACAAGTGTAATGAGGTCAGCATATACTGTCAGAGAAGTTATTAATAGTTTTCTCTATGCAAAAATTGTCTTTAGTATTTTAAAGTAACAGTTTCTCCAAAACTGTTAAAAAGTGATTATTTTTTTTTTAAGTTCTAGGTTAACTAGAACTTGTTGCTGCTCTTGGTTTTATTCTCTTCACATACAGCTAGCTTCTTGTTTGACAGATGACTGCTGAGAAGGATACACAACAAGGGTGCTAATGGCTCATTCACACACAGTTGCATGAAGCTAGAGACTTTTCTCAAACATTTGAATTTAGGCAATATATACTAGCAGTGTACACCTGTTGAGTGTTATCGAGTACTTGACATACTTGATATACTATAGCTGTGCTTTCACTGCTGTCAGCTATAACCATATAACTCATTTACTAATATAGGTACTTTGGGCTTTATTCTTTTTTTACTGTGAATAAAATCAATGCAGCCATTATTTTCAGTTCGCTCTTGTATACAGAAAAAAAAAAGAAAATATAAGAACTAAATGCTAATCAGTATTCTTCAGCTTCTCCTCTCATGTTATTCCTTCTAAAGAAAAGTAACTTGAAATGATGCTGTAGGGCCTCATTAGCATATTTAAGAAATCACCACTAGTAGCCTTTTGAAAGAGAAATGGGTAATAATCTGGTATTTTCTGGTATGTCATTCAGATGATGCATTTCCTGACTATAATCTTTGCCGTTTTTCCTCCTCAGTATGTACCTCTCAAATGTTCAGCCTAAGAATAAATGGAAAAGAAGCAAACTGGGTACATTCCTCCATGCTATTACAAGTGAAAATTTGAAGTCCTAAAAAAATTTTTAAAATATAATATTTGCAAAAAAGGAAGTTCTAAAGAAGCTGGTTGTAGTGGTTTAGTTCTTTCTCAGTCCTTTTCTATGTTCTAGCATATGAAAAAGAACCAACTTGAAGTAAATATTCAACAATGTAGCTCAAAGAGATTTTTAAATTGTCAATGCCCTACACTAATTCAGGACCTGGTCTCCTGTATGTCTGAATATTTGAGACATTCTTCACTTTTCCCTGAATCCAGGGAAATGAGAGCTTGACCTCTCTTTAGAACTATGGGAAGATTAGGCTTTTAAGGAGAAATAATATTATAATATTATAGTGTCCATGCTTGGAGATTCTAATTCTCACAAAGCATGATGCAGAAATGTGTCTGAATACAACCGTTTAAAGACCAGGTGACATGAATTATAATTAAGACATTAAACTATATTGTTGAAAGCTCCTAGCTACAAACGTCTAACTAAGACGAAGAATGGAAAGATCCTGGAAAATCTGAAATTAATCAGCTGAAAAGTAAACAGAAGTGTTGCTACAACTCCCAGAAGCAGATACTGAACAAAGACACATTTATTCAAAACTGCATAATATACATCAGTGTACAGTTATCAGCTTACCATGATAGTCACAGATTCAGAGTTTAATTTGGATAAATAGATTGGGAAAGAAATGTTGTTTTCCACTGGCAGGTAAGTCTGTTTTCAGTTCAGATAAATTGTTCCACCAAATAACTTACATTGACAGGCTTATGAGGAAAGAAAATATGATTGTGAGCTGAGGGTACAATTGGGAATGGATTTTATTTATTTAGATATTTTCATATCAGGTGGCAAAGCCATAAGTTCTGGGGGTTCATTCTGCTGCTAGCAGCAACCTAGATTATAGTATGTCTGAGTTGCCTAGGCTGCAGTATATATTTTTTTCAAAGTTGTGAATTGTACAAATAATAGAAAATACCTTGTTTCTTTTAAGCTGCTGCACAAGGTTATATAAGATTGGGGTACTGCTCACCCAATCATTTTCTAGACAAACCAAAATAGTAGCATTGTTGCTTACTCATTCCTTTTTGCTCTCTTTCTCTCTACATTTATCTGTATAAAACACATTTATCTACCATGTTTATCAACTAGAAAACCACAATAAAAAGTAGTTAAAATTTAGAGAAAATAGAAAATTCTGGTATTAATTTTGTACGGTTACTCTAAATTCAATCTTATTATTTGCACATTATGATATAGCCTGTAGTTGTCTCATCACATGTTTTAGTGGGATTATTGCCTGACTTGGTGAAATAATTATTTTAAAATTTTTTGTTACTATTTTAAAAAGGAAATTGAAAAATCAGAGTTCTGTCATAATGACATCTACCCTTAGTTGCAAGATGAGATTATTATCCTCCGTGTAAACCAGTATGTAAGGGAGCTAAAATACATCGGAGGTCACTTTCAAAGCCAGACACCAAGAGCTATAGCTACATAAAATTCTCAGAATCATTTCAAGATTATGGTAGGATACATGACTTAGAGGACTTATTCTCATCAGCCTAGTTTTTTTTATATATAAGGTGTTTTCCTATGCCATTTGCAGTATGTCCATATTCCTGATATTTTCCACGTTTAGGCTAGCTCCTCAGGAGCAGTAACCACACATCAGTTTACATAGCCTACCCTCCTTGTCAGGTTTCAGTGACCTCCAGCTGGGTCCTCATCCTAAATCTTTTTAACTATTTAATAGTTATATATCTGTTCTAAGTTTCTCCTCACCCACCTTCCTTTGACTGCAGTTGAATTTCTCTCTCCAGGCTATCTAAATTTTTTTTGTCATATTTGCTCTTCTCCCTACCCTTTCTATTTGTTAGGACCCACAATGGGATTAGACTCTTTTTTCAATTAGTTGCTATTGACTGCTGAGTCCAGTGTGTCACATCCCAGAGCCACACCCAGAAGAAAAGTCTTGTGATTTCAGGAGCAGCATCTATGAGGAACTTCAGTGCTCAGCCCCTCTCCAGAAGATATGAGAGCTGTGATCTCTCCATGGTTTACGATACGGCCAGCGGTGCCCAGTTCTTTATGGAAAGAGAAAAGAGAAAGGTCCTCACAATATTCCAGCCAGACTTCAAGATCTGTATCAGATGAAAGGCCACTAAATCTTTTTTAACACTGAGAAAAATGTTTTCCCTACTGTACTTTGCAGAAAAAGCCATAGCAAAACTGCTGAAATTTTCCAATGGTATTCAGACTGAGTTTTATGATCAGTACAGACATTTTTGCTGAGATAATTAAATATTGGAAAAGATATAATTAACTGAAAAGATACTTTCTTTATATGTGTGTATGTAAATGTGATGTACATTTTATAAAAGGCATGGTTCTAACTCTGATTTGGCATTCATTTAACATAAAATAATGATTTTAGATATCTATCCATCTATCTATTTCGTATATATGTTATAAATATTATTAATATGCTGAACAGCATTATTTCCTGTTCCCCTTTTCCTGCAAGTTCATATCATTCATTCTTACAGGTTCATATTCTTTATTTATCATGTTTGTGAAAGATTAAGAACAAAAAGACCACAAAGTCCCATGCAAATTAATTTTACATTCTGTATATGGCTATAGGTGATGCTGATTCCATAATTATTAAAAAAAAAAAAAAATCTAACCAATCCTCTTTGCTATAAACAAGGAATAGATTTCTTTTTAGAGTACCTGTTTACTAAAACTGTAGCCAAAGGGCAATGTCACCAAGAAAATATTGCTTTTTGACAAGTCCCCTAACACTGAAGCAAAATTTGTACATGTAATGTCAGAGTACTAATTATACATAAGAGAGAAAAATAAATTATGTAGGTCAGATTTGTACCACACAGTTTTTGAAACTTTGCAGATATCTTCAGTGTGATCATTTAACTTTCAGTTGTATGTGAAACACAAATTGGAAAGCAGAATGGTCTGACTGGTGGGAAAGGATTTCGATAACAATTAAATTCTTTAGAAGTCCCTGAAATGTAGTGGCCTAGTCCTTGAAAAGCAAATACTGAAAGACCCACGTTCAGGTCTTCAGGATGAATTCTCTAGCCTATAAACAGGCCTTTGGCCTTTTAAGTACTACAGGCAATTTATGTCTTACTGACAAACTTTTCTTGGTACCTTTAGGAATGGTAAACAGAAAATGATAAAACTAATCTTCCTCATAGAAGCATAGAATAATGTAGGTCAGAAGAAAACTTTGAAGGTCATCTGATTCTACTCCTACTAAACCAGGATGAAATTTGAAGTTGGATAAGGTTTCTCAGTGTCAGATGTTCAAGACTTCGCTGTGCAAACTGTTCCAGTGATCACCCTCGCTGTGAAGAATTTCTTCCTTTTATCTAATCAGAGTTCCCCTCATTGCATCTTGTATCTGTGGCCTGTCTTGCTGGGCGCTTCTGAAAAGAAGCTGGGTGTGCTGCCTACTCTTCATATTGCAGCCCTGTACACCATTGGCCTTCACTGCTGCAAGGACACATTGCTGACTGTCCTGGTTTCAGCTGGGATAGAGTTAATTGTCTTCCTAGTAGCTGGTACAGTGCTATGGTTTGAGTTCAGTATGTGAAGAATGTTGATAACACTGATGTCTTCAGTTGTTGCTAAGTAGTGTTTAGACTAAAGTCAAGGATTTTTCAGCTTCTCATGCCCAGCCAGAGAGAAAGCTGGAGGGGCACAAGAAGCTGGCACAGGACACAGCCAGGGCAGCTGACCCAAACTGGCCAACGGGGTATTCCATACCATGGGACGTCCCATCTAGTATAGGAACTGGGACGTGGGGGCAGGGAATGGCCACTTGGGGATTAGCTGGGTGTCGGTCGGCGGGTGGTGAGCAATTGCACTGTGCATCATTTGTACATTCCAATCCTTTTATTACTACTGCTGTCATTTTATTAGTGTTATCATTATCATTATTAGTTTCTTCTTTTCTGTTCTATTAAACTGTTCTTATCTCAACCCACGAGTTTTACTTGTTTTCCCGATTTTCTCCCCCATCCCACTGGGGGGGGGGGGGGGGGGGGGGGGGGGGGG
>NW_010972653.1:3564160-3637828 GCF_000737465.1 Haliaeetus leucocephalus
CAATGTCACCAAGAAAATATTGCTTTTTGACAAGTCCCCTAACACTGAAGCAAAATTTGTGCATGTAATGTCAGCGTGGTGCTTAGCTGCTGGCTGGGGTTAAACCATGACACTGACAGATAGGAAGGATCATGAAATCATAGAATAGTTTGGGTTGGAAGGGACCTTTAAAGGCCATCTAGTCCAAAACCCCCTGCAATGAGCAGGGGCATCTTCAACTAGACCAGGTTGCTCAGAGTCCCATCCAACCTGACCTTGAATGTTTCCAGGGATGGGACATCAACCACCTCCCTGGGCAACCTGTTCCAGTGTATTACCACCCTCATCATAAAAAAAGTCTTCCTTACATCTAGTGTAAATCTACCCTCCTTTAGTTTGAAACCATTACTCCTTGTCCTATCGCAGCAGACCCTGCTAAAAAGTCTTTCTCCATCTTTTTATAAGTCCTCTTTAAGCACTGAAAGGCTGCAGTAAGGTCTCCCCGGAGACTTCTCTTCTCCAGGCTGAACAACCCCAACTCTCTCATGCTTTCCTCATAGGAGAGGTGTTCCATCCCTCTGATCATTTTTGTGGCCCTCCTCTGGACCCACTCCAACAGGTCCCTGTCTTTCCTGTGCTGAGGACCCCAGAGCTGAACGCAGGACTGCAGGTGGGGTCTCACCAGAGCGGAGCAGAGGGGCAGAATCCCCTCCCTCGACCTGCTGGCCACGCTGCTTTTGATGCAGCCCAGGATACAGTTGGCTTTCTGGGCTGCAAGCGCACATTGCCAGCTCATGTCCAGCCGGGCTCATCCACCAGTACCCCCAAGCCCTTCTCTGCAGGGCTGCTCTCAATCCTTTCATCCCCCAGCCTGTAATTGATACCAGGGTTTGCCCCTGACCCATGTGCAGGACCTTGCACTTGGCCTTGCTGAACCTCATGAGGTTCACATGGGCCCAGTTCTGGAGCTTCTCCAGATGCCTCTGGATGGCATCCCATCCCTCAGGTGTGTCAGCCACACCACACAGCTTGGTGTCATCTGCAAACTTGCTGAGGGTGCACTCAGTTAAATAGTACTGGTCCCAATACTCGTGCTCGGGACTTACAGATCCTTCCCAGCAAAACAGCTTTCTATTCTATCACACCCAGCCCGTACTGCTCCATCAGTTCCTGCCGCCCCAGGGGCTGAACTCTGCATATGTCTTTCTTGAATTTCATGTTGTTTCTGTCAGTCTGTTTCTCCAGCCTGCCAGGGTCCCTGTGAATTGCAGCTCTGCACTCCAGCTCATCAAATGCCCCCTTCCCTTTGGAATTGTGTGCAAGTTTGCAGACAACAGTTTCCATGCCATCATCCTGATTGCTAATGAAGATGTTAAACTGTGTCATCCCTTGTACTAACCCCTAAGTATCAACACAAGTTACTGACCTTCGAACTTGTTTTAGAATAGTTATCTTAACCTTCAAAGTCTGTGGTACAGGTTCCACACACACAATCATAGAAACTAATATTACTGTGCCCTATTTGCATACGCTTCCCTGTGTTGCATTTGGATCCTCACATCCCCAAGGTTATAAATTAGAGTAGGCTTGTGAATGGGAAGCAGTAAAATCCAAAACTTCATGACTGAGATAGGATATCCTTCATCTTTGTTTCCTCTCTTTCCTCCATGGACAAATTAAGGTCAATAAAATTAAAATTGCCTGAAAGCTATCTAAGGATTTAGCCTGACTGGAATTTGCCTTTAAGTAAAACAGAGCTGTCTAGAACACCAGCCATAAATATCTGAATTATCTATCCCAGCAAAGCCTTGGCACACCAGAAAACTAAATGCTCAGAAAATATTTTGTTTACATTGGCCTACGCTTCTACAAACCTTGGTCCCTCAAAGCACAGAATGATCATCAATCCATGGTGGAAGATTAATATCATCTTTATAAAGAAATAAAACTCAGAACTGAATGAAAATTTATTAAAAGTTCTGAAATTTTGTCTCCTTTAATGATACTGGTGGGAAAACTATTCTGAACAAGATATCTATAGCTTGGAGACAGAAACATTTCCAAATTTCTCTAACTTTTCTCCAATCTTTTGATGAAAGACTTTTAAGGAACCATTTGTGTCAGCATGCTTGTTATTCAAACATAAAAAGGAAAGTAGGTAATATAATATAAAGGTTCCAGAGTCCTCAGAAAACATAAAGCTTATTATGCTTTTTTTTAAAAGGTAAATCTAGCCAACTGGTCTGTGTAGAACAGTCTAACACTGTTTATACATATATGCTTAGAAAATTGGCCTGAAAGCCAGGAAAGCCAGCCAGATTTGACCTAGAAAGTATATCTAATAATCTAAGGTTACTGGAATGTTCTAGAACTGGACAAAAATACATTAAAACAAACACCTTAAAAACACGGTTTGTCACCATCTCTATGAAAAGCACAAGTGTACTGATTTCAACAAGATTTATAACTGTGAACTGTCAAAACAAACCATTTAGAGATTTTGCTTTGATAGCATAAAATGCTACAACTATACTTGAACATATTGACTCACCTATGATTAATATCATATCAGTTGAACAGAATATATAAATATAAATTCTCTTAATGCACTGTTTCCCATTCTATAAAAAGAATGGGTTTGTGTTACGAGTTGGAAATTTTTCAGAAATTTCAGATACATTTCAAAATTCTAATTCTCAATAAAAATAACATTTAGAGTATCAGTTTCCTACAAAATTAAATTCCAATCAATTTCCACAGCTGCAGGTTGTGATGACACTAATAAGAACATGTGGGGAAAAAAAAGTCCTAGGAAGGATTTTAATTACTTTCTTTCATATCCACATGTCAATGAATTACCTTTCCTGCATGAAATCTTAATATGGAAACATTTCTAGATCTCATAAATCCATTTTGTTGCTTAACCAGTTTTTCACCTAACTTTACACTCATCAAGAACAAGTACAGTTTTCTTGGCAGATATCCAAAGTAGTTCTCTAGGAAGAGAGTAACTTCTAATAAATAACCAGACCTCCAAGACACATGTAAGCACGTTCCGAAATCAGGTCTTGGGTCATTTTTTTCTCATTTCCTTCATTACAAAAAAAAAAAATCAGTAACAAAATATGGACAATAAGAACTAGGGATGGAAACCTTTGAGCTACTTTTCACATAATAAGAAGGGAAAAATATTGAAAATAAATTGCAAAACAAGCAGATCTGTCATAGTTCTTGGGATAAGATGGAAGTAAAGAGAAACACGCCTTGACTGTGCAGAAATGGGGAAGGCATCTCATGGACCATGGAAAAGGATTTGACAGGAGTATTTGATAACACTTTCCACATAAAAGTAGGTGCTTTTAACAGTGTGTTGACTGGAAAAAGGATTCAAAAATCATCTCTTGGTCTTAAGACTCTGCTGCGTGTAACTCTCACTCTAAATTACTTCTATTTGTTCCATATGGAGCAGCTGGATGTAAGATAACAGGTACATGTTGGGACATGAGATGTTTCTGAACTTTATTCTGAACTTATTTTCACAGAACACAGCAAAGGACTCCTCTCATCCTCCCAGTGTTGTTCTATCCACCATGGTCTGCAAATACAGACAAGGGAAGATGTTTAGGGAGAGAGGTAGTAGCTTTTAATTGATTAATTTACTTTATAAAAAATATTAGTTTTCCAGACAAAGTGCTTAGCCTTATTCTTAAGCTCATTGTGGTTATTACATTCCTTTACCAAACCTCTGTTCTTTTCTTTCCTGATGTTTTATTCCTGAAAGGCTTGAACTGGTGAGAGGTAAGCATTCTTTCCATATGTGTAACTCTGAAGCGGTATGGTTAAGTGAATGCACCTGGAATTTCAGGAGGGATGGCAGTCTCATCAGCTACTAAGGCATCTGCAGCATAAAATAGATCCCAGACAATGAGATCAGAGCTCACAAATGTACCCTGACATCTCAGAGCTATAACAGTGGTTAAATTCTCAAAAGCATCTAACACAGGAACTTTGTTAACCTATATCACCTTGATGAACACACACAATGAGTTATTACGTGGTTTTGTAATAATTTTATATACGTATACATACATACATCTACACATACGCGTGTGTGTGTGCATATGTATATACACACATGCACAAAAACACAGACATGCCTGTGTAAGCTTTCTCTGGAATATCTTTAAAATATGGTATTCTGTATCAGGCATGGCCTGTTGTACAGAATTTGTGATTCCTTTTCTACAAATAAAAGGTCACAGCCATTTAAATTAATTCCATTGATTTATCTTCAAAAACATATAATCTTTTGAAAAGCAGAATGTCATAAATATTTACATGTGCTAGAATTATGGCTTAGGATGTTTAAGAATGAAAGAGAAGGTCAAAATGTAACATCTTAGAAACTGTGAGAAAAGTTGGCCTAAATAAACTTTAATGGAAAAAACGAAACAAAACATTAATCTTGATGCAATATCACTATTTACCACGACAGTTGGGATACTACATTATAGTATACTATATTGAATTCAGAGAATTTAACTATATGGACATTAGAACTAAGCTCTTCTAAGCTATTTTGTTTCTTTTTTTTTTTTTTTTTTTTTTTTTTTTTTTTTTTTTTTTTTTTGTGTGTGTATGTGTGTGAATTGCATTTTTTCTAAGGCCAATCTAAGCAGTTACAAAATGGAGAAAAAGAAGATTTGGGAATCTGGTCAGAAAGGATAAAAGAATTTTACAATATATTTTAATAAAACTTCCATAGATCTGCTGTACAAGATAATGGCAAGAAACTACACAGACCTGAGGGGATATGGAAATTAATTATCTACCCAGTAGAGATAGGAATGATCTGCATAATAACAGTGGAAATCAGCATGGGCATTGTCTTTCAGTTACTTTCTTTACTTCAGTTCCAATGCAGCTTTACTGGGATCATTATTCCCAGTGTGAACACAGAACTGATCTGACATGTTCACAGTGATATTAAAGTCACTGGCGCAATTGAAAAAGTATTGAGAAGCCAAACCAGCAGACAAGTCAAATGGAGAAACTCAAAGTTTATGAAACAGTATGATAAAAGATAGCTTACTGAGATAATATCCCCTAAGGAATTTGAAAGGAACAGATGTCCATGTTTCAGTTTCTAAGTGACTCTGATTTTAGATCTGAAATAATATGAAGCTCATTAAACATCAACAAAACAATCTGCAAAGTTTCTTAGCCTCTAAATTTCATAATTCTTTCTAACCATCTTTCTCCTTCTTTCTCATCTGAAAGACAAACACTGCCCAACTGACTGTACTTAGATAACCCACCCACTCACTGCATCATTTATATGACTTGAATATATTGCACAACAATTTATACTATAAAGAAAGCAAATAAATTTCAAAACTCTTAGCCTTTGAAAATTCCAGTATTTCCCCACTAGTTTTGGTTCATAGTTGGAATAAATAATGCCAAAATGCAGAAACCTTTCTCAGAACATTTACCAATAAAAAATTTTGATTTAGAATTGTCCAAATGTTTTACCTGGAGATAGCTCAACATTAAAGTAAAATTACTTTTTACGTCCAGTGCCTTCTGAGAGTGGCATCTTCATGGTCTGTGCTTTGCAGAAAGGAACTTGATGACCAGATTGCTGCCACCTCTACTCTTCTGCAGTCTTTCATCTCAACCACTGCATATTTATAAGTCATTACCTGGTTCATGGGCACAAAGAAGGTTTTGGCTGTCCCATGTTATAAAATCCAGGACAAGTAGATGTACTGACCCAAAACACCATGATTAGATTCTGCCAAAATAAAATCTGGGTGTTTTACCAAGGAAAAAAAAAAAAAAAAAACAAAAAAACCCCAAACAAAAGGAGTTGGGTTTGGAAAAAACACATTTTACAGAAGCCATGCTTCCTGCTGATCATCCTATTTTTAAAAGAAAATTTCAATGCTCCAATTAAAATAATCAGTAGAACAAGTTCTTTACTATCATCATTTTGTTTGGTACATGAGTACTATAGCTTTTGGTTTGCTAAAAAGTAATTTTGTTACAAGTTTTTACGAGATAGTATGTTAGAAATCAAATAATTCTCCCAAATAAGTCTTTCCTATGATTTCTGCTCGTTTTGTGTCCCCAGGATCAGTTATCCTGTCTGTTTTACACGCTGAACCTCTTTAGACCATGAAGCACTGACACTTACATCCTTGCCATTGGACTTATCAAACATGGAAGTATATATTTGTGTCTGGAGTCAGCTTCCTCCCATATGTGTAACTAAAGAATTCCCTCTGTTAACAAATGTAGTAATGTGCCTGCAATTGGAACTGTGTATGAAGTTTAAATCAAATTGCAAAGCCCAGGCTTCAGGAGAATCTCTGAAATTTTGACCATTTAGTGAACATCTAAAAAATTCCTTCACATGTGATATTTCTTCTGTATAAGCACTCTTCCTCTAGCATTCCTGAATTCCCTTTAATAGAAACATAACTCCTTGTGAATATTTTTCCCTGTTGTATGACATCCATATCAGTAAGGCCATTAAGCTTTAAGTTCTTTGGCTTTCTAAGTTTAAATTTTATTCTTAAGGATCCTATGCTCTTAAACATTGAGACTATAGAATGTTTCTATCTTGTATTTCTTTCTGTATTTCCCTTGTTTAAACACAAAATACAATTAAAATTTTGCTTTTATAACTATACTTTAGAAAGGTTTTGAAAATGGCAGAAGGTAAGATTTCATCTTTCTTCTATGCTCTCTTCCATGAAATCTTATGCCTACAATCTGTTGAACTAGGTAGTGACATCGAAATACTGAATCTTCTATATTAAACTATTTTGCAGTCACTGAGCCAACTCTCATCTTTATTTTAATTCCGCTTAGAGATGGAAGTCAGTCCTTATACCAAGATGTTTAAGGATAATTGCAATAAATAAGGGTTGCAGAGTTTGAGTGCAGGCTGTTCACAGCAAACAGCTTTCAGAGATTAAGACATGTAGAGTGAGGAAGAGGTAATAACTGTTAAAAAAAGTTTTGATTTATCTGTGCTCGCATTTCCAAATGGCAAATAAGATAAGTTGTATTTTATATTATTACTTTTTGTAAAGCATTTGGATTCTGATGGTCTATTCATCTTGCATCTCTCTGTGACCCTATCATCTGGCTTCTGGAACAGACAGCACAGCAATTATTAACAGTAAAGCACAGCATTACTAGTGTTCTTTGGACAATAATTTTTCACTTCAGTATTGTGATACACTGGAGAAACTTTAAAAGCTCCATTAATCCAAATAATTCTACAAACTTCACAAATATTAGCTTCCCTTAAAACTGGAAATTTGACTACAATGTATTTAAATATTAGTATATTTTAAAACTTGTCTGTTTATTAGTCATGTTATTACACTTGCAATAAAGATAGATCATTCTCAGTATCTTTCTTCCATCTGAATTTTTTTTTTTTTGGTATCTTGCTAGCATTAATTTTTATTTTTTTTGCTTATAGAAGGCAATGCATGGAGTCCCAGACACAGAGCTGAAATTAAATACAGATCATTTTGATGAGGAAAAAAGAGAGAAGAAAGAAAAGAAAGAGCAGAAGTAGATTGAATGAGGAGAGAAACAAGGTTGAAGTATAGAAGACAATTAATTTCTTCCCTCATAAAATAAAAAAGTATAACCTTTACATTCCCTAGAATTCCCACTTAAAACAAACAAACAAAACACGCAATCCAAATAAATAAATCCCAAACCAAGAGTTTGTTGGTTTTTTTTAACATATCCCCACTGCCATTAAAAATAGACTATGAGGTTGATAGGCCCTATCCTACCAGAAACTGAGCATCTTCAACTGGATGACTGAATTGTCACATGAACAATAATTCACCTAATTTAGTGTAGATACTTATTATAGACTTTTACTTTTGAGTTAGCCACTCTGGAGTCTCCGTGTTAACAGAGAAATTATTTGTGCCAGTAATTGATCTTGCATGATACTAATGTGACTCTATTAAATCTTTTTGCTCTGCCAGTGAATATACTTGTACCTGGCTTACAGTCAGAATCAGTTAGAACTGAGAATTTTGTACGGCTCTTTCTCTTCATCCATTTTAAGTCATCTTGAACTGCGTAACCCCATATGATCTACAAATGAAGTAATTAACTATGAAAAGGAACATTTTAATGGGACCTAATTATCGAGAGAGCTCATTGAATTTCTGCCCCTGTTAGCCTGTGAGAATGTTTCCTCTTTTTTAAATTTAACCTTTTTATTGATGATATTTGCTGCAGTGCCTGTGTTATTATGGGCCATAATCATGTCATTTTATTATATCGTTTTCAACCAGAACAATGAGACACCCATTGGAAATGCTGGGCACAAAGAGCAGGGCTATAGGCATATGCTGACTTTCTTCTGCACTGGTGGAGACGGATTGTTTAGGGCTGTCCTCAGATAAGACCTGAACCTTTTCCATTTTATTGCTGTCCTCTCTCTTATTTAAGGCTATTAAAGCTTACTCTTGACTTTCTGATCTTTTTAATTTTATTATAATGAGTCAGTTTTATTTAGTGGAAGAAATCCTCTTATGTGTCATTTAAACATGGGAGAACCATTTTTCAACACGTTCAGTTATGACAGCGCTACGAGAAAGTCACAGCAATTTGAGAGTCTCCTAATTCCATGCACAAAGGTCAACACTTTTATATTTGAGTGCCTATCACTAGAACTTCAGAGTGCAAACCATTTCTTCCTGTTTTTACCTCATAATAAGAAAAGAGCTTGTTCCAATGAGACTGGAGAATCCAGCTGCAAAAACTCCCAGCCAAATAAGTAATTATTTTGCTCTCATGACTACTTCTTCTGCAAATTTCATATTGTTTCCCATCTCCAGCCCACATTTTTATTTAAAAAAAAAAGGTTGAATTCAGTTCAATAATAGCCAGCAAACTTTTCAGAGAAATACCAATGTCACTGTTTATTTCTGAAAATACATTAAAGATCAGGTAACGAATGCAAAAGATCTGAATATTGTGCAATTTATTTGGATTTAATTCCATTAATCACACTTGCATTTGCATTGGCTGAAATAGTGGGCTGATATGCAGATTTTTTCATAATAATCAGACAACTATTTAATGTGACTGTTTTATATTAACATAACCAAAAAGCTGTGAAATTGGCTCTAAATTGAGTAAGCATCTGTGTTTGATTGTGATTTGTCAAAATAACTTGTCAGGTGTTTCAATAAATGCTAAGTATTCTTTCACCAGTGAAAATATATTTCTATCATGTTGCCAGTTTTCCTTAACAAAATAAGACTACCTAACACAGTCATGATATACAGACTGTTCTATAGTGAAACCAAAGCAAATAAAATAGTGTTGCAGAATCACTTAAATATTAATATTACACCATCTAGGAGAGTCATAGGCAATGTCCAGACTTACACAAAAAAGCATAAATGCTGCACAGGAAATCAGCGAGTATAAAGAGCAAGAAAAAAGAGCAAGACACCAAATTCATATCTCATAATCTAACTCAGCCTAGTCATATTATTTCAGTATATTTCTCCCTATTTTTGTTGCACTTCTTGCAAGGTAATACATTCTCAGCACATCAAGAATGTTGGGATGCTCTTTAGAGTGAATTTTTCAAACCTCCTTATAAAAGGGTAGCTCATCAGTCATACTCAAAGGTTGCGTTTCTTGTCCTTTGCTGGTTTTCATTTGTACCAATGGTCAATCTAAGATGCAGTTTTAAATTTAGAGGCCATTCATGAAATGGTGATTTTGAGATAATTTTTTCCTCAAGCAGATTGCTGATTCTTTTGGGACATTACTGCTGACAATATCAACCCTATAAGGACTTGAGTCATTTACACCCAAGATCATCTGCTATGTACTGGGATAGATCAAATTGATTTTAGCCCTGTTCAGTTTCTTGAGGCAACTTCATAGGATTGGGGAGGAAGGATCTTGCTCTGAATTTGTAGAGTGTGAAAGAAGTAGGGGAAAAAATTACATGTCTGGAGGAACCTCAAAAAGAATCTAGCATAGATTCTGCCTAGATTTAGGCAGTTAGTCAAAAGCAAAGAACAGAGTTTATGGAGACAAAACCCTCTAAACGACCACATCGTCAGCCTGGGACCTGGTCTTCCCTAGGGAGGTAATGTGTCTCCCTCTGGAAATTACACAGGGAGTTCAAGGCACCTGTGCTCTTAACTCAGGTGAGGTCACTCAGTCAGACCATCTAGATGTAGTAGCAGCTGTAAAAGGAGATAGTTGTGATCCAGAGAGCAGTACAGAACTAAGCTCTGCACTAGAAATTTCCAGCATTTGCCGGAGTGGTACTGTAGATAATTCTACCTTCAAGATCCTAATACTGTCTTACAAAAATTTGAAAATAAATAATACTATGAAGTGGACCTGACAGATTTCTTTTAAACCAATGCATATAATTGACCATCCTTTATAATGGTGATGAAGTATTTACCCAATAAAGTCTAACAAAAAAAGTCAATTATGCTTGAATTGCATATTTTGAAATGCTTACATTGTTGTTAAGGTTCAAATAAATGCACTTTAAGCAGCAAACTTTGCATAACAGCTTTATTCCTATACTTTCTGTTCTTTGAGATCTATTAAACTAGGACTAGTCTCTCATGGGATACGAAGGTGTTAGAAATTCATAATTCTGTCTTGGCCAATAATGAATCTACAGTTTCTACCTATGCCTTCCACATCTCTAATTTCATTAGTCATGAGTATACACACGTGCACAGGGTAATCTCTGAATATAAAGTTCTACATGCTGTTGTTCCATGTATGGAGGCAACTGAGGTCTCAGTGTAGGCTGCTATTAGTCACTGTTGGTATTAATTAGTTATAATTAGTATATAATATTTAGGCAGACAGGGAATTTGCATCTCCACTTTTTTTTTATTTTTTACATTTAGGTATACAAATGCAAAGAAAACATGAAGTTCCACTAAATGAAAACAAAGGCATTTTGCACCCATGTTGCAAAATCAAAATTTTGTATAGAATAAAACAGTAAATTCTGCTTAGTGCCAAAAAAAAAGTGAAGGGTTTCTTTATAGCTTTTTATAAAATGGTATCCCAGTCTCACAAGTACTGAGGGTCACTGTACCTCTGGAGTTATTCCAGAGGGCTCAATTGGCTTTGCTTAAATTGTAAAAAGCAGATTACAGAATTGAAAGCTTACTGTGTGACTCAAGGCAATCCTTTAATTTTTCTCTGCCTGATGTTATAATACCTTTTGCAGCTCACAAGGTTTCATTTATGACTGCTGAAAAAGCTTTACATGACTTTTCTTTGGAAGATGGTCAGGGAAAGAAAAAGCCAATCATTCAAATTCTGTATTCACTATACAGGTTGCAGCATTTATCATGTAACAGAAGCTTCTGCAACCACAACAAACCACCTGTCATAAACAGTTCATAAGCTGAAAGACAGAGAAACACATGAATGTTTTATGTGTCTACCTTACTCACCATTCAAGCGTACGATTAGGAAAACTCAGGTCAATTGTGCTACATAGCAATTTTTGGTCAGCTGAGTTCTGTGTACTTCACAGATAAAGTGGATCTTGAGCATGGATTGGATCAATGACATAGTATTGAATAGAAAAGAGGAAGAAAGCAAGGGGAAAAAAGTCTTTCTTTAAAAATTTCTCATACAGTGTTGTGGATTAATCTCAGTAGGAAGCTAAGCACCACCCAGCTGTTTGCTCACTCCCCCTCGGTGGGATGGGGGAGAGAATCAGAAAGGTGAAAGTGAAAAAACTCATGCATTGAGATAAAGACAGTTTAACAGGTAAAGCAAAAGCCATGTGCAAGCAGAACAAACCAAGGAATTCATTCACTACTTCCCATCAGCATACAGGTGTTCAGCCATCTCCAGGAAAGCAGGGCTCCATCATGCGTAACACTGACTTGGGAAGACAAATGCCGTAAGTCCAAACATCCTCCCTTCTTTCTTCCTCCCCAGCTTTTATTGCACTGTTTCTCATGAGGCTCATCCTCCATTGGTTCAGGTAGTTGGTGCTATAGTACTTCCTATAACATGCCATTCAAATAAGGGGTTACATATCCATTAGTATCACCATCCATTGTGCCTTTGGACCAGACCATTGGGTTTATCATTACAATGAACTCCTCAACTTATCCCTTGCATGCCTGCAGTAAGGGGTTCCTGCTATAGCAGTTCGTGTAGCATACAACTCAAATCATGGGTTACAACAATTTCAAGGTATAACCATTACATACAGTCATGGTTTCATTAAGTTTTCACCATAGTAGAGGTGGACGATGTATTCCCAGACACTGTAAACAGTGACAGGTGTGTTGAATTAAATGGAGAAAAACTGAAGTGCAATTTCCAGAGTCTCCATAAAAATTGAAATCCTCTTGTCCAACCAAATTTTCAATGACCTACATGACAGGACAAGAAATATGTTCCATGTGGTCAGCATGACGCCACACAGCATTACACTGTCAGGAGAAATAACAGACATTGTTACAGAACATTTACCACTCAACTGTTTAAGCACTTCTTTTTTTTTTTAAACTTAAAATAAATATTTTTGGTTAAATAGTTTTTGTAGTATTTCTGAATGCCTTGTTTCAAAAAACTGTCCTCATTTTTTCATCAGTATGTTACATAATTGTTTATTTCATAGATTGAACATTTTGGATGCAGATTACTTTTTTTAGAATGTTAGACAATTTAGTATAAAAGCTGTTGCATATAGATAGATGTTATCTGTTATTTTACAGCACATATCGTCACAGGTCTGTGCACATGAATAGTGCCAGTGATTATGACTCCATGTTTTCTGTTTGTTCTCACAAGCATGATGCTGAAGAGCTAAAAAAATTCATTATATCTAAAATACCTTTTAAATTTTGCCTGCAGGTTTTGGATTTTTTTATTCACTGACTTACAAGAACAACTGGTTAAGATTTATATATGACAAAAATATTTATGTATCTCTTAATTTCATTTTGAATTCAGATTCATTCACATTTCATTGTGAACTTTATGTATGTGAAGGGAAAAAAAAATGAGGTAACCTTAGAAACTCTGGGTGAAATATTTCACTGTACATATATGATCAGCACAGGAATTATAATCAAATTGCCTTTGAATCTCAGAATTCAGAATTTGAATCAGAAAATCATTCTTCACTTCAGAGGAGTTAAATTTACATTTTTAGACAAGTTCTATTTCTAAGCACAAGACATGTAGTTTTTAGCACCATAAATTTAAACATTTTCAGATGACCATGGACAAGAGTGGATTTGTATTTACATAACAGGAAGGTCATGTAAGAAGAAGATCATTTGGTCCTTTTGTTTCATATTCTCAGTGACCCAGAATAGTGATATCTGAGATTATGCAGACTTGCAAAAAATAAATGTCTTAACTTTCTGCCTGAAAATCTCAAAGAAATTAAAGCTGTAAGATCAGAAGGACTGTAGTTATAAAATTCTGTATTTTCTCACTCTACTAATACTTCTCTGGAAATAGATATGTATTCTAAGCAAAGAAGTGCAAGATCACAGATGTATTAATTATGTACCATTCTCTTTAGATCCACTCAGATACTTACATTTTTGCAAAATAAGCCAGGAAGTAAAAAGTGAATAGTGAACTTCATGTTCTAAATTATACAAAACCAGAATAATTATTTTGATTTAACTTACTTTTAATACCTCTAATACTGGACTGTCATGCTCTCACCCCTTCCCCCTCCAAGATCATGAATGTTTAAATATCATTTCGCAATAACGTATTATAGAGTACGATCTATGTTTGGTTTCTTTCACTTCAAATTACTCCAGTGGCAATAGGGCTGCTGCAATGAATTCAGGCGATATATTTGTAAAGTATCAGTTAACTTGTTTAATGAATGAAGTATATAAAGCAGGACATTTCATTGGAACAGTTTCAAACATAGTCCCTTATTAGAGCTCTAAGAGGGTAATTTTCTACCAGCACCAAATATATACTTTTTTTCAGGTTATTTCACTTTCTCTGTAAGGAAGTTCTATAAAATGATCACCAAAGAGGCCTAGTAAGTTTTTACCCTCTAATTAGATGAATAAATGAAAAAGTGTTACAATATAGGTAAGAGGCTGCATCATTTTTTCCAGGGTATTTCCACATGTCAGCAAAGAGATTAATTCCTACCATCCTGTATTTTCTTCAGCTGTTTTCCTTGGACTCTGAAGAACCATGCCACTATGTCATCTGGATGGCAGGGAAATGCTTCTATGCAGAAAGCACAGAGACACTATAAAAAGTGTTAAGACCCGATTAGGCTAGTGATAGTTGGAAGAATGGAAGTTCTCTCAGTATGGGGGGGATAAACTGATGGGGTAATGTCAGCATGAATAATCACCTTTGTTTAAACATTACGTACACACAATAAGGTGGAAAACAGTGCTGAAAAGTATTAATCATTTGGATTGGGTTATCAAGCACTGGAACAGGCTACCCAGGGAAGCAGTTGAGTCACTATCCCTGGGGGCATTTAAAAGTTGCACTGAGGGACATGGTTTAGTGATGGTCTTGGCAGTGTTAGCTTTATGGTTGGACTCGATGATCTTAAGGGTCTTTTCCAACTTAAATGATTCTATGCTTCTATGATTCTATTAACATCTGGAATTCTGTTGCCTAGACATATGCATTTAGTGGAACGTTAAGCACTTCGAAATATCTGGTGCCCCAAAAGGATGCAAGTGTCCCAGAATTCCTACATCACATCATCATATCAGGCCAATCCAAAATGCTTTAAATAATTAAGGGTGTCTGAATTGGGTTGGGCATCTATGTGTAGGCATCTGAATCCTTTTCCAAATGTCAACAACTTTAAGTATGTTCTCAGATGAAAGACTCTATTCAACATTATGACACAAACTACAGGAGACCAGTGCTATCTTCAGAAGCACCTGAAAGACAGGCACAATAACTTAAAATGTCTCAGTAGCACCAGGTGTCCATGGCTCACCAACTGAGTTGCTGTCTCTGTGAGGGCAGGATTTAGCTCATGTTGAAGGCCTAAGCAGTCCACAAAAACACAAGGAGTCTCTTTTCCCACTGGAGTTGATTGAGCATGATATAATCAGGACTGTTACTGCAGCCTAGAAAATCATTCAGCTGACTAGTCTCCATAGACTATGTTGAGAGTTGTGACAGATGCACTCACCCCCCCTTAACCAAACCAGCAGCAGTTTGGTACAGGCTCCAAAGGGGGTAAAGGCCTGAGCCATAGCCAGGCCAAGGATTCCTCTAGGAAACCCACAAAGGAGCAGAGTGACACAGTGAAAGTTGTGGGTACAAGGAGTCTCATGCATACCTCCCCCATTGTATGCAATTTGGCTACAAGCCAACCACTTTATCCCATAAATATGACAGCCTAAGTGAGCCTTCTTTGAGCTCTCCCTGCCAGGCAGCATGGCTGCATGGCATTGATCTCCAGCAATGAGATCTCCTACCATCGACAGATTGTTGGATGAGCCCAATTTAAGTTCTCCCTGGATGGCAACTGGACTGCATGCCAGGCAACTCTCCCCTTGAGCAGGGATGCCTCTCAGTGTTAAGAGATATTGGTCGTTTAGCTTAAACAGGTAAGTTTTAAACTGAATCGCTTAAAGTTATAATGTTGTGTGATTTAGTATGCTGTTTGGTTAGCTTTACTTACTTAGCATGAGTAGCTAGATTTGCTGAAGCCTTAGGATGCAAGCTGTAAACTTCCACTTAGATTTACTGAATGTGTACCTACTTAGTCAAAACAGGGGCCTCCAGAGCCAGCGTAAATCAGAAGATAAGGAGGCTTCAAGGCTACAACTGTCAACAGCACCTGCAACTCGACAAGATAACGAACGGCCTGTCTGTAGACAGTGAAGGAATCCAATAAGTAGTCAGAAGGTCAGACCAGAATTACTATTGGACCAAAGGGACTGTGGAAGACATGCAAACAGTGTGAAGAGTGTGTAAGGGGCGGGTGAATAGTCTGTAAATGTATAATTGCCCAGGGATTTCTTTGTTCTTTCCTTCCTCCCTTCCTTCCTTCCTTCCTCCCTTCCTTCCTTCCTTCCTTCCTTCCTTCCTCTCCTTCTCCTTCTCCTTCTCCTTCTCCTTCTCCTCCCACCTTCCATAGGTCCCTCCTAGGACGCACCCAGCTCCATCCAACCCTGCTGCTGTACCACTCTATTAAATTATTTATTTTTATAAAACTTGATGCCTGAGAGTCTATTTTGGGAAACTGAGGTCTCAAACTTCGGAGCAGACTAATGCCAGATGCCTGGACGGATCGGTAAGTGATTAATAGTATGCTAAACTTTGAAATCCTAACTAAGTGATACAAAGCATTGATTGTGCACTTATAATCTTTCAGACATAAACCATTGTCCAAGTCTGAGATTAAGTCTGGATCCAGAAGCACCTAGACTCCTCTCTGAAAAGGAGTTTAGAAAGCAAGGGGGTCCATTCTGAACCTCGTGACTCAACAGGAAGTTTTTCTTACCCTTTGAATCTCTTAGACATAAACCATTGACCAGGTCTGAGACTAAGTTTGGATCTAGCCACATCTAAGTTCCGTTAGGAGTTTAAAAAGCAAGGGGGTTCATTCTAAACCTCATGATTCAATGGGAGGATCTCCATTACCTTTTTGTATCTCCAATCTCTGTGCAAATCATTGAAAATTTATTCTAACTTGATTTTCCTTTATATATTTCTCCCATGTAGTAAGTAATAGAGTGAACCTTGCCATTGAACTCTGTTAAGTCACACTTTTACAGATTCTTAAGTGATCTAAACCACTCATCTGCAACAAATTGGCGTAGTCAGCAGGATCCTAAATCATTCCATGATAAGAGTCCAGGGTTCAATTCAGTTATCCACATATAGGTGTTCAGTGCCAACTGAGATGCCCACAAGTATCAATGATATGTAGATGTCTTGAAAATACTATAACATGTCAATCAGCTGGGCCCAGTGTGGCTTCTCAAATGGCACAGACAGCTAACTATTGGGCAAGAAGACATTTCCAACACTGATAGGTGTTATATACAAAATTTATAGAAAAGGGTTTATTTTGATGTCCTGCAATAGAACCCATTACTACTGACTATCTCCCTACTTGACAGAAGGAAGCTTAGTGTGCCTGAAAAAAAAAAAAAAAAGAAAGAAAAAAAAAGATAATGCATTGAATCTGAATGAAAAGAGAAAATAAATTTCCATCGTAAATATTAAAAAAAAAAAAGGTTGAGAGTTATGGCATGCTTAAAAATCCTTATCTCCAGGGCAGCCTGATTTGAATTGGGGTGGGGGAAAATACTCTGGGTTTGTAGAACTGTTCTATAAATATTACTGTGGGTTTTATGTCATCCTAGTGGGAAGCAACAGGTAGTGGATATTGCTCTTTTGGGAGCTGATAATGGTCCCAAGCCTGATGATTTCTCTTTCCCTAAATGCCTTAAGTGAAGAAGGCTCAAGTCTGGCAACTACTTTACCCATTAAAACACTTTCCCCAGTAAAAAACTAAAACAAAAACACTTAAATTAATTTGATGACAAAACCAATGATCTTTCTACAACTCTCCCTTACTATTAACTTAAAATATAAATATGTCCTAGAAGGCCACGTAACCGTATTTCCTATTCATCCATTTCTATCTCTTGCAGAGAGTTTCCACTGTTTCCTCTATACAAAAGTAAATGGAGACATGATAATAAAACATTTATTTTTAATAATGCTAAGCAAGGTTTATCCACATCCCCTTGAGAGCCACATCTCCAACTGGTTGAAGCAGAAAAGCCACATTTGAATATATTAAATTTGACTTTTAAGAACATGAATGGTTCTGCATTCACTTGCAGCTGGATAATTGATTGTTCTGCTATGATCCTTCTTTCTACACTTGATCTCAAGCTTAGTATCAGGCTAGCTTAAAGATAACTTTAAAGAACAAAAGTAGCTTTTGATTAGATAGAACCTATGATGCTTCAAAGCATATATGTCTTCCATAGCAGCTTAATTAGTTTCTTTATGTGTTTAGTTGTGGTGGTGTGCTGCCCGCCACCAACAACCTGACCTGTATTTCCCATACCCCCGCTCAAGTGATAACCACCAGTGGTGGTCTGGTCATGATGGCTGCATCTGGCTCAAAGTGGTTTCGGGGGAGACAGATAACAATACAATAGCCAAGGGCTAATGTGAGCAATGTGCCCACCTAACCACAGTGCTAGTCAATGTCCGACTCAAGCCAAATTTGGAAGAAACTGGCACCTGTAATTGGTATGCAAATACGACTATGAGTCACTTATCTTACTCCATAACTAATGGACAGCCCAGGGCCCGTTGAGCTCTCCTGCACGGCAGCGGGCGGCACGCCAGGATCTCCTCGTGAGTAGGGACGCCTCCCAGGGTCACTGCTCGAGGCTGAGAGATTCCTTGCCGCAACAGATTCTTGATAAGTGATTAATAGCATGCTAAACTTTGAAATCTTAGCTAAGTGATACAAAGGATAGATTACGCATATATAATCCTTTAGACATAAACTGTTGACCAAGTCTGGGACTAGGAGTGGATCCGGCCACACCTAGACTCACCTCTGAGAAGGAGTTCAGAATGCAAGGGGGTCTTTTCTGAACCTTGTGACCCAACAGGAGGGTCTCCCTGACAGTTTTGTCTGGCCCTGTCCTCTATGCAGTAAATATCAAGTGAACCATGCCATCGAATCTTGTTAAACCACTGTCATATTTACTCTCAAACTTTGTTAAATCGCTGATTTCTATCAATAAACATATTGCTACTTCTTTCCTACCAGTAAAGTGTGTCACTCCATCTGCAACACTAATATGAGGACCAATCAGACAAATCTGAATCAGGTCTGACCTAGAAGTCAGGGGGCTTAGAAGGGCTTATCTAGCACTCACTTATGTCTATATCATAAAAGAATATTTGGGATACTCTTAGCACTGAATTAACAGAAATGGGATAAAATATAATGGAACAGATCAGAAGATCACCAATATAGAAAATACTAGCAAAAAGACCTGTTATAAAGTGGGAGACTATCAGGTAGAAATGAGAGGGAGAGAGAAAGATCTAGATGTACTAAATTAAAATGTATTATTATGATCTATCACATTTGGGTGTTGCCAGGAGAGATCAGAAGTGTTAAGGCTGTTGTACAGGACTCTGTGAGATATTCTGGAACTCAATATTCAGGAAAAAAAAAAAAAAAATCAGTAAAATTTACCTTCATGAACCAAGATATTGTAAGAGAAAAATCTAGTTTATTTAGCTTAGCAGAATCTATACCAAAAGGAAATATGCTTGCTTTCTATAAATACAGCAAAAAGGTAAACATAAGACCTATCTAACATGTAGGTAGGCAAGTGTAGATAGGAAACTCTGGCACTGTTGATTTTTAAATCTTGATCAACATGATCTATCTTTCCTTTAATGTATTTTCTGCACAGTTATCACGGGAAGTTGCAGCAGAAAATAAAGAGACACAGCAAATGAGTAAACAGTACAGATCCAATATTTCTCTATTGTAAAATATCCAAAATACATAAAAATATTAGAAAATAAATTTTAAAATATTATTTTAATTAAATATTTGAAAACATCAGCATAAAAATGTTCAATTCCCCTGTGACTTTGTATCCATCCTACTTGTGTGTGTGAAGGGTTACTTGTGTTTTTAAGAGTCCTTTTTTTCTTCCAAGGAATTCTACAGAATGTCATTCATGAGAATACATGTAGTTCTGAGTTTGTGAAGATGGTTGGGATAAGCAAGGTCCAGGAGCTAACTGAATTCCTTGGAAAAGTCTGTGCTGTAGCAAAATTTAAAGAGTTCAAAGTGTCCCATTCTCCTTCAGTCTTTGAGGTTTTCAAATTTCAGAGATATTTTGTGGTAATGGAAGATACCCAAACAATGACTTTTTAGCAGCAATGTTCTCCAGGCAACAGCAAAATCTCATAGGGTTACAGTAGCATAACCTGTAAGAGCAAAAGAGCTTGTCTCCTGTCTGTCTTACCACCTGAAGATGAAAAATAATGGGATCATGTTTATTTCTATGACATTTAATGGCAAATTGCTTTCTGTCCACTGATCTGGATTGATCGGGACTGAAGAAAATGGCAGTTCTACCTTGTAGTGTTTCTGGCTCTTTTTTTAGGTCCGTTGTGGACAGATATCCTAGGCAGTAAAAATATCCTTTGATGGTTTCAGGATAGAATCCCTCGTCTGTTAAGTGCCCTCCAGAGAATGATACAAATGACAATCCATTAGAAGAACACGGTGGAATTGCCACTTTTACCACATAGGATTTGCTGGTATCATGGATATTCTTAGCCCTGGAAATTAAAGATAAATTTAATTTGCAGAATTGTTCCCTACAGTCTGTGCTTTGCATAATTTGCTTTAAATTAGTCATGCAATGCTTCTTGAAACATTTAACTGGAGAGTAAATTCTAGTTTTATGCTGTAGTTTAAGTATAAATTTCCTGACATGCAGTCTACTGTTTCTTTTGCTTTATAGCATCATCTTACCTTTAATCAAACCTTACTGCCAACCATCTAGTTCATACACCTTGAGTGATCCATTTCAGTGACAGTTTTAACTTTGATGGATTTTTGTGAGAGTATTACAAGCTTTCATTAAGCAGTCACAGTAGATGTCCAGCCAGCAAACCCTTCTTTAGAATGGTCATCATCTTGTATTCACTATCAAGAGAACACAAACAGAAAATTAAGATGGAAGATGGAAGAGTTGAGAACCCAATGTTTGTAATGCAGAAGCAACATGTGAGATCAAAATATCTAGCAGATTTTCCACCTGGCACTGAAGGTGCCAAGCAAGGTGGGTTTAACAGGCAATACAGTACTTGGAACACAGCTATTTTTGTTTATGCAGACTGCATGCTTTCAGTCTGTCTCTAGCAGAAAGTGATAGACATGCTGGTACTGTCCCCTAGAAAATGTATTAGACAAAAAATAACCCCTTCCTTTCTGCTCAAAGTATTCTTTCAGAAGGAAAAAAATGTGCAACAATAACTGCTTCTTCCTACATTAATAATAAAAACTTCTGTATGTCAGAAATGAAAATGGCTCCCTTTGATCACTAAGCTATTTTGATTATGAAACACAGCAATGGTGAAGAATATTCTGCTGGGAGGAAATAACAAGGTTTTCTATGATCAAAAGACTGTTAGAAGTGGGTATTCACTGCAATAGAATATGGCTGCTGATCAAGCACAATTTTCCTGTGCATACCAGTTTATATTGGATCAGCTTTGGGAAAAATTTCCTGTTACCTTTTCTTTTCTCTTGGAGAACTGTTTTCTGATGCCCACGTTGGCCCAGAAATAATGTCAGAATTAATGTTTGATGACAATGTCATAAAGCAAGTACATGTTTTAAAATAATGAGTCAAAGTAAAAGGAAATATTATTTCTCCTGTGTCCTGTTTTCTTTCATTATCCAGAGTCTGCTACACTTAGCAGCAGGAACAGAAGGCAAAGAATTTAAAGCAGAAAAGGGAAACCAAGCAATGGCCAAGCAGCGGAAAGTAGAGACAATATGCCTCCATGACAACAAAAGGTGTCCTTTGCTAACCCAGTGAGTGGGAATGCCAGGCTTATTGTTTTCTGTAGAGTACAAAAGGACATTTTATTTCCTTGAAGTCTTGCTCTTGGTATCTTAGAGACAAATACACAGCTGCAATGGAGAAAAATAAAATTATAATATTCTTAGGCCTCTCTCTCTTTCTCCTTTTCTCATACAGACACTTCTCGGACACTAGGGTTGCTCAAGAGGAGCCATAAATTGACTCTTAACAGGCACAGCTCTTACAGAGCATAGTGTGTCATTTGTATATTATATTCTTTACTACAAAACATTTGTCTCTGCAGAAAAAACATTCATTATTAATGACTACTTTAGTCAATATTTAATATTTCTCCATTCTTCTGAAATATAAAATTATTGATATAAAATATTAATTAACAGTCAACATGCTGGAACTGTATCTCATTTAATTACACTTAAAAATAAACAGTGTAAGTCAAGAATACATTTCAGTAAGTCTCAAGACCAGCATCAGCTTAAGTGAAAATACAGTACTGTCCACACTTCTCGGTTGCAGCATCTGAGATGGGCAAGATGAAGTGTTTAAGGTGTTATTACAGAGAGCATCATTCTAACAACAAAATAGAAAAGGTAGGTTATGAATGTGTATACATCTTTAAGAAAAGAGTGTTTGGCATATTGAGACTTAATATTCTTTCTATTTGCTCTTCTAGGTATCAATTATCCTATTTAATGAAAGAAGATGCATGAATGCTGAAAAAAAGAACAGCAGGGTATATAAATTATTATTAACTTCACAAGGCCCCTTGGAAAAAAAGTAATGTATGTGTTCATTTGAACATACCAATTTTAATTTTCTTCACCCCATCATCGGCATCATAGCCCGCCTGTACCCACTTTGTTTTGGTAGGCATTTACATTTCTTTAAACAATGACAGCTTACACATCTACAAACATGTTATGCTATGATAATAATGTTGAAATGTTAAGACAGAAGAGCCTGTCTGCTAAGCCTTGTCCAGGACAGCACCTGTCTTTATTTTTAACAAGACATTCAAATATTAAATGAGATATAAACAGAACTGATGATGACATTTAGCCTAAAAAATATATGTTGCTTCTCTAACAAAAATACATATTTATTAAACTTCAGCTATTCTCTATTATATATACTTCATATATCTCTATACTTCAGCTATTTAGATATTTGCATAGTTACTGTATGTTGTAGTCATTATTAATGAGCAAGTGGCTTTAAAATTCTATGAAGCATTGAAACATATGGGAAAAAAGCAACCCTCCAATATCTTTACTTTACTGGTTTTTTTGTTCTTTGAGACCAGATTGGTTCTATGTATCTTTAGGCATCTAACAGAGGAGTTGGAAGCTTAGCTATGCTACACTTCTTTTATAAAGAGGATAGGGTGACTAGATTCTTAACTGGGAGATCTGTCTGTCATCTAGGGGGAAGATGGAAAAGGAATTCACAGATCTAGCTTTGGTTGAGAGAGGTTGAGTTCATTCAGGTCTCTCAACAGGCTTTTCCCAAGATAATTGCACTGAAGTTGGGATCCTGTTCTGAATCAACCACAATGTACCCATTTTTCTTCAGAGACTGTAGAAGAGCCTACAATCTTAGCTGTCCTAGTCTAAAGTCATTATCTAACCTGTTCTTTTGAGGTGTTCAGATAATTAGAAAAACAAAATACAACAAAAATTCTTCTAGCTTTTAACACCATGACCATTATGCAAGTCTTAACTTCTGGGGAGCAAAGAATGAAATCTCTTCTATATTGTGCTAATTCTCACAGCTTTCACGACAAGATAATGAGACCTAAAATCCTTAAAAGGGCAAAATACCAGGTCATTGGTTCTAGAGATGAGTGCCTCAACATCACTTCCCAAAATCCCAAAATACAGAGTGAAGGCACAGTAGGTAGAAATGAACAGAGGTCAGTACCAGCATATGTCAAAATAAAGTAAATGGGTATTTACCAGTTGACAGACAGATAATAGTAATCCTAGTCAGAGAAGTTACTTAAATTGCCTCAGTGATTAGTAGCAGTGGAATAGTCTTGTCTGTTAACTAACACTGCACCAGTTTAATAAATGAAAATCATAAAACCTCAGTGGGGAGGTGAGTTTGTTATGGCAAAAGGCTAGCAGGCCACCACTGACAGTTCTCTTCAATCTCCAGACAGAAAAAAATGGAAAAAAAAAATAGCAAAATTTAATGCATTATTGTAAAAGTACGATAGAATGGGAAATACATTCCTCCTTTTAAATGCAAGAGTCGTGTCTGTATTTTGACTACATTAGGCACAACTCTGATGTGTGTGCTAATTCCCCAGTCAATGCCATTTAAAATGAGATAAAAGGCTCTGCTGTGCTTAATAACTACATCCAAAGTCCCCCTCGTGCACCAACAAAAGAAGTTCTGAAAGAAAAAAGCTATCATTGAATGCAAAACCAACAGAGAACTTTATAATCCCATAAATATAGTACACGGAAAGTTTACATGCTTATTTTGTTGGTACTAACAGAATCTATCTGTGCTAATATCCTCTGTATGGAAAAATGAATACACCTCCTGTGAGTGTTTGTTGTTTTAAAAGGTTTGACATCTTACTAAGAAAAAGCAATTACTCCTCCTGTTCCACATAGCTTGGCTGATCTCTCAGTGTGAGATAAATGCCACAAGTTTTTTTATTCATACCTTTCCATACAAATAGGAGGAATTTAATTTGTAGAGGCTGCTTCTAGAGTATCTGACCTCAAAATCAGGCAGAGAATGAAGCAAGCTTTAAATACATGAATATTTCCATTGTACTTACAACCCTCTGCAAGAAGGAATGCTTAAAATGAACTATGATCAAATAACTGCAGAAAATAAATGCCTCTAAGCTAAAGACATACATGCAAAAATAGTTTCATTATTAGAAGCTGCAGCTATCAGTGTGCATTTTTGCAAGAAATTAATAGATTTTTTGAGACAGCATGGTATTCTTAGACTATCTGGTCTAATATTTTGCCTATTCCAGGCTGCTTCATTCTCCACATTGACTTCTTTTGGCAAGACCTGTGGCTTGGTTTGACATGAAGATATGCATGAAGACAATAAGAGACTCATCACTATCCTTTTAAAAGGACTGCCCTCACTTTTAAGACTGATGTATTTGATTTCCAGTTTGAATAAGGCCACCTTTACTATCTACTGTCCACCTATTGGTTCTTGGTATGCCTTTCTCTGTGCAGTTCAGGACCCTGTCAGTTCTTGTATTTTGTCTCTGTGAAGACAGTCAGTCACTGTAACCCAGTCACCTTCCAGTCTTGCTTCCACTTAGATAAACAAATAGAGTGCTCTGAAGTCTGCAGCATTTCCTACAAACCTGGTGTACTTTTGTGGCGTTTTCTTTATCTCTTTCAATATTTCTAAAATTTTAATGTCTTCACAAATGTGACAAGAAGAGTGCAGGCAGTGTTTCAGGACTCTGGTGGCATACCCAGGGGAAAAAAAAGACATTTCTTGCATCTTGTGTACTACTCTATGGTTCAGACAGTCAAGAATCATGCTAATTCTCCCCTTTTGCACAGCTCTTATATGCTATTGCTTATGGTTTATGATGACCTGACATATTATTATGGCCCTTCTTTACAAGTTATGGTTTCTCAGTCTGTGAGTATGGTCTACATTTATTGTTCACAGATGTAGGATCCAGAATTTGATTATTAAATTCTTTTTGTTTGAACTGGCTCAGTGCTCCAAGACTCATATCTCCTCATCATTTATCATTCATTCAGTCTTTTCATCTGCACATTTTACTGGCAGTGATTTTATGTTTACTTCTGGTTCATTGATTAAACATTGAACAATGTTGGAAGTTACCATGCCTATGGGATGTCAGTAGAAATTCACATTGGAAGATGTATTTCAACTATCATCAGCTTCCTGAGATGTCATCTGTTTTATGTTCCATTTAATGTTTACATTACTGATTTCAAATACTGCTAATCTTTATTCCCAATAATATACAGTACTTTGTCACAAATACATTACAGGAAGCTGTTTCATCAGTACAGTTATCATTATCAAATGAATTTATAATTTGAAAGAAGGGAATCAAGTTTGTTTAACAAGACCTATTTCTTGCAAAACTATGATGATTGATTTGCATTACCCAATTTAATCCTTCAATTTTTTACTAATTAAATCTCCTAGCACTTTTCTCATTACTTTGGCTGGGACTCAAACCAGGCTACATGGCCTTGAATTACCTGGCTGTCCTGCTAACTTTTCTTTAACACTGAGAAACAATACTACTTTTTCAAGGCATGGATTTTTAATTTTTTTTCTTCAGGATTAAAAACTAGAAAAAATAATAACAATAATTGTCTCAACCAACTCCTATATTATTCTGTTAATTTAACTGTCCAGATCATACAATTGTAAATGTTTATCTCAACTGTATATGGTATACTGTTTTCCTTGCTGTCTACTACTTACTCACTAGTGGCCTGCAGTCTACTTCAGTAATTCTCATATGATAGGAGAATTATAATGCTGCTTTGCAAAACACAACACAAAAGACCAGAAGACTTTACTAAACACTTCTCAGTAATAGACCTAGTGCAGTTATTAACAGTATTTTTAGTATTCCTATCATGAGTTTATGAAATGTGTACATATATTTGTTATAGATTTATACATATATATATGTATGAGAAAATGTCATGAGCCATTCCCTAAATAGCTGAATTTTCCTGTTTTTTTAAATTTTTGCCAACTACTTTATTTGAGACAATAGTTTCTGTAATACATTTAGAATATGTCTTCTTTTTATTTATTATAATTGCACTTACCTTGTGATTACTTGTTGCTGGACAACAGATAGTTTAATTTATTTTTAGTACAAAATATTAAACAAATTTTGCTCAACCATTAGGTACAATACCATGTGTGTTAAAAAACTTATCAGCTGTATATACTTAAGAAACATCGGTATCTGATCAGGACCTCCAAGGTACATCTCTTAAATCAAAATTCCCAATAACAGCCTAATTCTTCCTTCTAAGCATTGCAGATAAATGCTTAAAGACTATCTCATTCTGCAAGATGTAACTGACCGGCTAGTAAGAAACCCACCACTAATGGACTTTGTAATCAGCATGTTGACCAGAACCCTGTGGCATTCACAGGTCTTGGCTCTGCCAAGCTGTTGCCAAAGTGTTAGTTGGCCAAGTTGGCATATCATTCTGTTGAAGATTTTATTCTGAGATGGCTGCACATACCTTTTCCCCAAAATACTGCAATTCCACAGTATATTTGCATTTGACATGCCAGCAAATTCCGGCAGAAAATATTCAGTGGTTTTTCACTGATCAGTTCTAGTTATGACTAGTATTATCAAAGCTCTTTTCAATTGTGAGAGTCCCTAGTTCATTCTAGCTCTTACAGAATTATTTACAATCGTAACTTTAATTCTTAAATATTAAAGCCACATCCACATGAATTTTTTAAAATCCATCTGCTACTTCCAAGTAGATCATGTGGAGTTTCCTCTCTTTCAGATCCTATGTAAGGTACCTGCTGCCCTCTCTAAGCTTCAGTTCTGCTTTACTGTGGAGCAATTATAACTGTGTGACTGCTTAGCAAAGGTATTAGAAAGCCCTCTTCAGACTTCAGGATGGAAACAGTTCTTGACCTATTGTGATAATGTCACCTAAAGAGAATGAACCTGAACCTGAATTGGTTGTTCAAAGGGGCAAGTGTAGGGAGCAAAGAGGTGTTATTCATTGAACTCAGGACTAAAACAATAAAATTTAGCCCTTCTGAAGCTTTTTGTTTTCTAGAAAGCTGAGATTTTCAGCAGTTATGGTGATGCGCTTCTACTTTACTTTCGAATGTAAGGGATTTTTAAACATCCATAAAATCCTAATCAGTCCTACAGATGCAAGAACTTCAACCAGCTAAACAGATTTGAAACTGATATGCTTGCTAGTCTGGGTTTGTTAAATGCAACACAAATTTTGTATAATTCTTTTTAGTGAGTGTTTAGAAAGAGCATTTGAATCCCTTGGGCTTTTTCTCATAGTGAAAATGATAAAAGCTCATATAATAAAAACACAGGCTCTAATAAAGACAAGATCTGCCCTCTTAATACTCTCAAACATATCTGCTTTCAGTCTTTTTCTTTTTTATCTTCAGAAACACAAAAATAGCAATTACTTATATACTTAATGAACAAGAAAGCACAAGGAAAAGCTTCTCTGAAGTTGTTATATGTGCATGTTGCAGGCATTACAAGAACTATTAAACCACCTGGGTGTGTAAGAAAAGAGAAACTCCCCCTGTTCCAATATGTAGAATTAGAGAACCCCTTCGGTCTTCACTGTGCAATTCTCACAGAAACTGAGATTTGCACATATTTATGACAAAAAGATAAAAGGAAAATCCTGACTTTGATGAAGCAGTAGTAAAGCTGCTATTAATTTAGAGGAACCAGCTTTTAGCCTGACCCCTGCATAAGGCTGCATCTGCCCAAGCAAATGAAGCAGAGTAGGAATCGTTCCTTGGCTCTGTGTCTGACATAGCTCCCCTCATGCTCAAAGCCTAAAGATGCTTCTTCACCATACCAAATGCTGACATGTCCAAAATACCTATCAGGAACAATTCCTAACTAGTGCTGTGTGATTTCTGTCCAGGGAAGTGTTGGCATATGTTAAAGTAATGACAAAAAGCACGTTAAGAATTCAGCTGTATGGGAAATGTGAGCCAATGCTCAAACTGTGCTTTATTTTAGTAGGGTAATCATAGCCTAAAAGTCTGTTTTATTTCACTAGCAGGTAAGTCAAATTCCAGCATGAGAATTCATGAGCTGAATTCAAAGATTATGTTGTTTCAAAATTTACAGTTTTTTATGAGCCTTAAAATGAATAAAGAAACCTTATGAAGCACTGACAATGATCCTGGATTTGCAGCTAGTTTTGACCAGAAGAGAATCTTGTAGAGCAGCTTAACCTAACCTAATTTAAATAACATATGATTTATACCTGACCTAGTTATCTTTAGTAAAAATACAAAGAAACAAGCACACTTACAGTGCAATTTTTCTGGTCCATTTTAGACATATATATTAGTATGAGATCAATTTTAGGAAGTGCCTATTTCTTTCTGAGGTAATGGGAACTTCAAATGACTATCTAAAACGTAGACATTTACATTTTGTCAGACGAATTCCACTCAAAGTGACCTGATTTTATGTCTTTTCCTCTAGTGTGAGTCGCACTTCAGGATAAACTATACTGCAGATAATCAAAAATGCTACTGTTCACCTGTGTCACTTGTATCAGATCTTTTATTAATGTATAAAGAACAAAATCTTCCTTCTGTGAAAAAGCATGGTTTAAACAGAGGCTTAAATAACGTGTTCTGAGACAGAATCAGTGGCCTGGAACAACTCACTCAAGGAAGTCTTGAAGCTTCCTTATCAACTTGTCTTAACAACATAAAAAACTAAAGGAAAGCATTATTAATATTTCCTTTATCAACCAGTCATGTGCTAACTGGGCATAAAATCAGTTTCAAGAGGAACAGTATTTAATGCAGCTTTTGTAGAATAGGTGCAACATAACCTCCCATTTTAGCACAAGCTATTGATCATATTTTATTGGATGGAAACGCACTGTACTTCTTATTCTTTAGCAATATTTACAAACAAGAACTTTTGTGAACTTCTAACTTGTGTGAGTAGCTGTCAGAAGAACTGAATGTTCATCTCATGTTTAACAAGGAATTAATGCTCTCTTCAAGCAGTAATCCAACAGGATGCCCACAAGAAATGTTTGTGTTGGTGAAAAAAACACAATGGGATCTTGGTTTGCTTTGCAGCATATTGGAGATATTTTTTTTCACCTCTGAATTCTAAAATCAGGGTAAGAAGAAAAAGTGTATCATCTCAGACATTTATTCAGCTGTCTAAAATTTGCTGTATATTATTCTGGTAGGCATTACAGAAATTACATTAAACTAAAGTTGCTGGGGAAGGGGAACCTCAATCCATCCCACTCTACCAGTTTGATGTCCTCAGCAAGTTTGACAAAGACACCAAACTGTGTGGTGCGGTCAACATGCCTGAGGGACAGGATGACATCCAGAGGGACCTTGACAGGCTTGAGAGGTGGGCCTGTGTGAACCTCATGAAGTTCAACAAAGACAGGTGCAAGGTCCTGCACATGGGTCAGGGCAATCCCAAGCACAAATACAGGCTGGGAGATGAGTGGAAGGAATTGAGGGTACTGGTGGATGAAAAACTGAACATGAGCCAGCAATGTGCGCTTGCTGCCCAGAAAGCCAAACATATCCTGGGCTGCATCAAAAGAAGCACGGCCAGCAGGTCAAGGGAGGTGATTGTCCCCCACTTCTCTGCCCTCATGAGACCCCACCTGCATCCAGATCTGGGGCCCCCAGCATAAGAAGGACATGGACCTGCTCGAGCGAGTCCAGAGGAGGGCCACGAAGATGACCAGATGGCTGGAGCACCTCTCCTATGAAGACAGGCTGAGAGAGTTGGGATTGTTCAGCCTGGAGAAGAGAAGGCTCTGGGGAGACCTTATAGCAGCCTTCCAGTACCTAAAGGGAGCCTACGAGAAAGCCGGAGAGAGACTTTTTACAAGGGAGTGTAGTGATAGGACAAGGGGTAACAATTTTAAACTGAAAGAAGATAGATTTAGGTTAAATATTAGGAAAAAATTCTTCACTGTGAGGGTGGTGAGACACTGGAACAGGTTGCCCAGAGAGGCTGTGGATGCCCCATCCCTGGCAGTGTTCAAGGCCAGGTTGGATGGGGCTTTGAGCAACCTGGTCTAGTGGAAGGTGTCCCTGCCCATGGCAGGGGTGTTGGAACTAGATGACCTTTAAGGTCCCTTCCAACCCAAACCATTCTATGTTTCTGTGGAATACAGATCTTTGAGAAGGGTTTAAATGAAGAGAGATAAGCAGAGATTAAAGGCCAACATAAGTATTGTATTTGGTACGTAAGGGATAACATCAAAGTATAAAGGTAGATATTTGGCGATAATGGATTATGAGCTGAGAAAACTGGTGGACTGGAGAGTCATAATAATAAAAAGGAAGAAAATTATTTGAGAGAATTGGAATTGTGTAGAACCAAGAAGAAAGATGGGAAGATTACTGTGGCCGTTACATTAATAGATATCTTGAGCTGTGGGGTTGAACCAGATGATCTCAGGAGGTACCTTCCAACCTGAACGATTCTCTGTTTCTGTGTATCTGTCTTCCCCATTTGTCCTTGGTAGGTTTAATGGCAATAAAGATTTAGAATATATATATATTTAACTGTATAGTTATTAAAATACTCTTAAACTGAAGGAAATTTTTTAACATGAACTTTTTACCTAATTAGAAGTCTGCTTCTTAATGAAATATTACCAAACACAGGCTGCATGCCCGAGTGCTGATAGCAACTAATATGTTCCCTTGGTATGCTGTAAAAAGATGAGAAAGTTCTACTTAGATGAAGAATCTCTTCTGTTCCATCCTGCAAGATACAGCAAGAGCTGATGATAACCGCTGTTGCTGCGGGTCAGTGCCCATAAGGTTTGAACAAGCCTTTTGACATGCACTCTTTCATCAGTGATCTGAGTACTTTTGCCCTATTGCAGCACCATATTTTTTAATCCATCATCTAAAGCACAGAAGCAATATGTTATCTCTGGTCTGTATCTACTTGACATTCCAAAGGAAGATTTTATTTTAAAGTATATTTCTATCATATTGCCCTGTATAACCTCATATTCAATGAAGAAAATGCAAATTTAGCAAATGGATTTTGGCAGTGCTTGTAGACATATGATTCAAGTATATTAAATTACTTGTGGGTAATTTGAGAACTTTGGATAGTGTAATATAGTATATGAATATGATTAGTTTAACCTGGAGAACCCCATTAATAATACACAATAAGTGCTTCTCCTGCTTTTATGACTTCATGGCATGTTTGAGGGGTTTGTTAATGTTGCTCTAATTGCCATTTTGAATATGGTTAAGCTTTCTCAATGTTCTCAGCTACATATAAAAAAAAATTTTTCCAATCCTATGAAATAACAGATCTGAAAGACGTGTTTTGGTAATTCTATTGTGCATCTGTCAAAGTTCATTAATACATCTGGATATTAAGACCTAAATAAATATTTCAAAACAGCTACTCAGATTATTGTAGATATCTTTAGTTTCATCACACAAATTTAAACTTCTCTGAAGTGTGTTACCAGGCAGTCATTTTGTGACTCTTCTACAAACAATATTTGAAAAATCCTTCCTTCTGTGCCAAATTAATAAAGCTAAAAATGCTGTTTAAGCAGCTTGAAACTTAGTGACATATGCTGTGACTTCTGAATATTTGTGACTTTCAGCAGTCATGAATCAAATATTTTAGCACAAAAAGTGATGACAAGACTATGTAAAGGAACTTCAGGAATTCTCTGTAGTAATTTGAGAAAAATCAGTTCTGTTGTTTCAAGCAGAGTTGGACATTTCAGCAGAAGTTATCTTTTCTGCTCTTTGAACTGGCTTCGATGGACGTCTCCATAGAGTCATGGATTTTAAGGTAAGAAGGAACCAATATAGCAATGTACCCTGCCTGAATTCAGGCAGAATTCACATTATAACATTTCAACAAGTACTTTCTGCAGCTGAGGGAATTACTTTTCTCTGTTTTACATGTGAATATCACCAGGACAAAAAACTTGTGCTTATGTCTGACCTGACTCTAGGTTTGCAATATTGTTGTTTATTTTTTTAAATCGCATTATGAGGTAAAATATGCTTAAATTGGATTAGAATAAATTACTAAAATAAAAATAATATATTTTTGCTTTTAAATGCTGAATACTTTTGAAAAAGAAATTTAAGGATGGAACCAGTGTACCATGTGAGTAATTATATTTGATAGAATATTTACATAACATAGGCTTTAGCAAACTCTGGACAGTCTGTGACCACATATGACCCTTCTTGATGAAGTAAATATTATGAACTCACAACAGAGGGACAAGCATGATGAAAAGCATGACATAGTTATGCAAATGAAAGACTGGAAGGAAAAGGCAAGGAACAAGTCTGAACAAACAGAGATGGATGGGTCTGAGCAAAAGGGAAATCAGGTAAGGAATCTTCTCAAGGAAGAAAGTGAAGAATTCTTCAAGAATGTTTTTCCCACAGAGACTGGCCAGCAGTTTTCGTCATCAGAAGGAAGGCACTAGGAATAAGGGAAGGCTATCAAGCAACAGGTTGTCAGTAAAGATATGAATATTTCAAAACCCATCTCGCTGGGTATTTAATAATGCTTAGATCACAGAATCAGAGTTGTTACGTTGGAAAGGACTTCCTGATATCAACTAGTCCAAACCCTCTGCTTAAAGCAGGGTCAGGTGGAGCACGTTGCCCAGGACCAAGTCTGGTCGGATTTTGAATTTTTTCAGAAATGGAGACTCCACAGCTCCTCTGGGCAACCTGTTACAGTGGTTGACTGCCCTCACAGTAAAAAAGTGTTTTCCTGTGTTCAGATGGAATTTCATGTTAATTTGTCCTGTCTGCTGTCTGTCCCTCCAGGTCTCCTGTCCTGTCACTGGGCACCACTGAAAAGAGTCTGGCTCTATCTTCGTCATCTCTTCCCATCAGATAGTCATACACATTGATGATATCCACCTTGAGCCATCTTTTCACCAGCTCTTTCAGCCTCTCCTCATATAAGAGATGTTTCAGTCCCATAAACATTTTTGTGGCCCTTCACTGGACTTGCTCAAGTAAATCCATATTTTTCTTAAATTGGGAAGCTCAATTGGTGGGAAAGGATCACCTCCTTTGACCTGCTGGAAATGCTCTTCCTGATGCGGCTCAGGACACTGTTGGCTTTAATTGCCACACTGGTGCATTGCTGGCCCATGGTCACCTTGTTACGATGCTACAGTACTTAGCATTAATAAGGGATAAAGATTATCTGATATAACGCTTGAAGTCCTGAATGGTTGCCCAAGTCACAATTTTGTAAATTCTTCAGTTTGAACTTAAAATAGAGGACAATCTTATAAAAAGCTGAAACATTTGTGATTTGTCTTAGCTAATTTGGACCAAACAGATCCTTCCATAATAGATGTGATGCAGCAAGAACATGCCAGGAACAACCTAGTATTTATTTCCCCCAAAACACAATGACAAATATTCAGTTTTCTGGATCCAATGGGAGTATTTCAGACATGCTCACAAATGGTTTCTAACCATGCAATCTGTTACAGCAAGGAATTAGAATGAAGTAGCTGAGGAATGAAAACTCTGTCCCATGCAGTTATGGATGCAGGACTGGCATCACTTGTAGTCCCAGTGCAGCACAGCAGCTCTTCTCAGTCTCTGGGAGACACCCAGCTGCATATGCTGCCAGCACAACATCAGGGGTATTTGTAACGAGGACAGCTAACAGCAGGGGAAGGCATTGCAAGCTTCTTCCCATGGCAGCTAGGGTGCTTTCTGCTATTTTTATCTTGTTGTAGAGAGACATGGTCTATATTGCAGAGATCAGACATTGTAGTACTGGTCCCCATGGTATGAGTCCTGGGATTCAAGTAGTGTTGTCTATGCCAGGTGTGGGATTCAGAAAGCATGCTATCTGCAGACAACACATGTGGCATAAGTGTGAGATTGTAGGGGTTATTCCTTTAGACACACTGATACTGAAGCTGCTTCCATCCCTGGTTTGTCTTTCAACAGAAAAAGATAAAATAGAATTCTTAGCTTTGCTTTTCTGGCTTTATTGATTTAGGAGGCACCTCTGGATAGAAAACATGTCATTCTGCAAACACTGTGTTGCCCTGCATAAATGTTTAGTATTATTATAATTAATAGACCATCAGGCATATGAAGGAGTAATGGGAATATAAAGGCAGCCAATATTAGACAAAAGGCACATATTCAGAAAATAAAGAGTAATTAAACACCTGAACCTCCAAAATGTGGTAAATTATTCCCTTAAAATCTTTGCATCAGTGCTTAATGCCTTTCTGGGAAATGTGGTAGTGCCAAAGAAGCTACACATCTCAAAATAGGAATAATTGGAATAAGCTATATGTGCTACATAAAAGAGGATATCAGGTTATTTGATCTAATAATAGTTTTTTGTTCATAAAATCTATTAATTTCTTTGCACCATTTAAAAAAGCTAAAAATTTATGAGAAAAAATATGAAAATAAAATTGAACTAAAAATAAAAACAGTATTAAAGATTACTGACAGATTAATAGGGATAAATAAATAAATAAAATATAAAATATAAAATAAATAAATAAAATGATTAATAGGGATAAATTAGAAAAATAGCTAAAAAGATGTGCTAAATCTGTGCTTTTTCAGATTTCATTAGTTCCGTTAATTGGGGGGGAAAACTGACTAGTTTTAACCCAGGTAGAATACTGAATGGCTAAAAATGATTTTCTAAGCATGGAGCTTTATTTTTTTTTCATGCTTATCATAGCAAATAGCTTGGGAATGCTTCTAAAAATATGACTATGCACCTAAACATCCTGATGCAAAAAGAGAAATGTAAGGTAAAAAGTGTGTCTTAAGAATTTTAAAAGTTATGAGCAAACCACTGTGAAGTAAAGATACAAAGAATGACAAAGATCATCATCTTCCATCCAGCCTTGTGGAAATGTAGAGAAGGCAAGAGCCTGTGGGAAACAAAAAAAACCAAAACCAACCCCCCCCCCAAAAAAATCACAAAGGCCTTACAAAGCCAGACTGATGTTCCATCTACCTTAATATTCTACAGTGATTAGTAATATATTCAAATAGGAAAGGACAACAGTAAGCATGAAATGCTACTTGCCTCTCCCAGTTTCCAGCAGTTTATGCTTCAGAGACTTCCTGAGCCAAAGGCCATGTTTTATATTTAACAGACCTGAACAAAGTTTTGGTTTCTTAGTTTATCCAGCTGTTTTTTGAGCACACATACATGTTGAGCATACACAACATTCTCATCAGTTATCTTTAGTTATATTCTGATTGGATCAAAGAAAAGGCAGATACTACAGTCATTACAGAAGGCAGTGGTATGTCTGTTACTCACAATCGCATAAAGATTAAATACAACTGTGTATGCTTGGTATAGCATCATCATGTTTTCCTTATTTCTGCAATCTCAAGCCCATTTCCTAGTTAAGAATGTGTAGAGCTTGCAAGCAGAGCATGGTTATCATGGACATACAGGCCAGTTATCCTATTACAGATGTATTGCTTACTAGCAAAGTCTGATATTAGATGGATAGGTAGTGTATCAGTTGGCTGGAAAACTGGACCTCAGGGTTCAAATGGTTGTGATTAGTGGTATGAAGTCTAACTGGTAACTTTTAGCTGCTCACTAGTGGTGTTCCTCAGTGGTTGACACTGGAACTGAGCAGGTTTAACACTTTAATAATGGCCTAGATAATGAAACTAAACGCACTGTTAACATGTTCATAGATGACACTAGTTTGGTGAAGGAGGCCATACTGGAAAGCATAGCTGTAGTATCTGGACAGACTGGAAAAATGGGCTGACAGAAGCTTTATGATGTTCAGTAAAGGTAAATGGAAAGTCCTGCTCCTCGGATGGGATAACCTCACACAAAGGTCAGGGGCCAGCTGGACCCAAAACAGCTCTGCAGAACAGGACCTGGTAGTTCTAAGAAACTACAGGTTGAACATGAGGCAGCAACTCACTCTTCTAGCACAGGCAGTCAACCAAATCCTCCGCAGTATTAGCAAGAGCGTAGCCAGGAGGCCCAGGGCAATGACCCTTCTTCCTGCTCCCTGCTGGAGTGGTGGGACGTGTCCTGCCTGCGAGGCCCGGCCCTGCTGCCCTGGGGAGCCCCCATGGCTCCCAGCTCCTGGTCCCAGCTCCCAGCTGTCCTGCATGGCACCCTCACAAACCTGACCAAACTACAGCCAAAATAATAAGCGCAAGTCCTTCTGCTCTTCTCGTTACTCAAAAATGTAATTGCAATAACTAAACAGCATCCCATTTACATCATCTGGAGCTCAGAATTTCAGATCTCTGTTTTGGCTGGTTAACAATCCAATTGCTTTTTTCCTCTTTTCTCAATTTTTCCCTTCATAGTTTTTGCCCTGTGTTGTTTACAAGTTCAAACTAAATTGATTAAGCAAGTGTTAAATGGTTCACTGTAATACATTACATTGAAAATGCACAATGCATGAATTTCTAGATGCAAAGCCTATTTGTAAAAATAAATTCTATGTTTATGCTAATGAATGTTCTGTATCTAATTTCCTGTTCTGAAGATTTACTCCTAAGTCTTAAAATGTGAACTAGCTGTCCAACTGAGACATATGCAAGAATCAGCTGCCAAACATAATGAATTATTCAGTAAAAAGTCCAGATTGGACAAAAAGTTACTCTATTGTCTAAAATTTAATTTGATTACATTAAAATTACTTAAATAATTCCTTTTATCTTCAAGCGGCTTTGCAGCATTGATTAAGTCTATGAGATGTATAAGTTTTGCTATAATTCCCTTTATACAGAAAGTGAAACCAAGACAGAGTCACTTAAACGGGCAAGTGCCCAAAGACAGTGTGTCAAAACCAGGATTAGAACTCAAAATTCCTGAGTCATCACAACATTTATCAAACTTGCAAATTAAATTTGCTGAGTGCCAGTCAAGTGCAATGCCCTCAAGTCACTGCTGGTGATGATTTCAATGTTAAGGAAAAAATGGGATATATGACTATAGTATATTTGTTCAGGATTCAGCTGTTTTAATAGTGTTGCTCACATTAGTTCTGAAGATAAGGATCTGAAACTAAAAACATTATTTGAAGCTTATCAAATGATTTATCTAATGATAAGCTCCAGTGATGTGAGTCAGGCAAATGTGAATGAGACAATTACCTAACTAGGCTGTAATATGATCACCATTTTGTTATTGAAATATCAAATATATGACATCAATAAAGGTCTAATATACCATTCACTGAAATCAAAGTTTTGCATCAATTTCATGGATTATGGATCTTTAGGCTGTTGCCATTGTTGACCTTTTTTGGCACTCTACCTTGCCATTGTTGAGCTATAGGGATTCAAGGCCAGTCCATTAAAATGTTCACTCAAAAGAGAAAGGTGAGCTAAGCATAAGTATTTTTGAAGGATACATTAAAGCGATTTTTAGAGAACAGAAAGTCACTCCAAGGGCAAACACCACCTCGCTATACCCTCACCCACCCCACCTCCCCCTTTGGTAAAATCTGAAGGCTTTGCCACTAACAAAGTTCACAAACTCAGAACTAACTCAGAACTTGATCTTACATCATGGGACTAAGCAGAAGTTTCAACTCACCCAAAAGGAGCAGTCCCAAGCCTTGAATTTCTCTGTGCAGATATTATTCTCTATTTGTAAAATGCAAATACTTAATCAAAGACTGTCAAGCTATTTAACTTAGGACTTTTTGATTATTATTTAGAAAGCCTTAGTTTTACAAAACTAAGTCCAACTGCAAATATTTCCCAAATAATTCCAAGGATAGATCCCTTTCTAAAGTCAACAACAGTGGTAAGGTATACCGTGAAAATTTCAGAACAATACTCGGCAAATAAATAGTAAGAAGCAAAGGATGTCATTTTGTAGAAATAAAAACAAATAAATTGCTTATATTTCACCTTAACTTTTAATTTATCTGCTTTAAATTATTTTTTACATTACTTTGTAAAGAATTTTCAAGTATTTTCATTTGCCAGCTTCTATTTGATTTTTCTAGAGATAAAACTCTAGCTGACTTTTTTTTCTAATAAATCTTTTTACTTTTCTTTTTAATTGGTGATTTCTTACATTAACTTTTCTTTTTTCTTTTAACAGAACTGTACTAGTTTCATCAAAGCTTTCATTAGGTGGCTCCTGGTCATTACAAATGAAGTCAAGAATCTTTATCCATCTGAAGGGAGCTTCAGTGTGTCCCTACTTGTATCACTGAACACAGCTTCAGCTATTTATTGAGGTGAGGTGTTGAGAGTTGCACAATTATCTGTAATTAGAGACAAGTTTTTGAACTTGGGTTTTCCATATCTCAGTTCCTGGCAACTTCACTATTAACTATCCTGTCAAGGCTTTTTTTTAAACTAAATGGAACATCTGCTGTGATGCCAAATAAAATTGGGTTTATTTGTTTATTTAGTCAGCTGTAGCATTTCATTAATCTTAATGTATTTACAAGTAATCTACAGAAGACATGTGGAACATTTTTGTGAAAAATAGGAAATAGAAACCAATATTTATTTTTCTAATTAAAGTTTCAGTTTAGAGAAAAGATCACTGTTCAGTCAAAACTTGTATTTATGTGAAAAGTGCTGACTGGTTTTAAACCATATCAAAATCTTGAGTTCTTCTGAGAATATAGCCAATTACATAGGTGAAATGTGAAGCTGTGTAAAAATATGGATGCAGAGGTAGTAGGTTTACTGTCACAAATAATTTAGCATTATCTCTGACCTGTTGCTCATTTAACCCTTGTTCAGTATCGTTTATGAATGTTAGATAACAAAATGTCTAACACAGATCCCTCTGGGACTCCTTCCTCCACTAAGGAAACTGATCAATTATTTATTCCCACACTTCATTTCTGAAAGAGTTACCAATGCACAAGGGGACCTTCCTTCTTATCTCACAGCACTTTTGTTTCTTTAAAGGCTATTGGTGGGCAACTTTGCTGAATATGTTAGACATCCAAGTAAACTGCTGTCTTTGTAGCTGTCTCTGTAGTCTAAAGAATTGCTGAGACTTGCGCATTATATAATATTTATCCATTGATTCACTTATTCTATTTTTTGTTATACTTATTTACATTTACCTGTCACATATAAAAGAGTAACTTATTGATCTATAGTTCCCTGGATCCTCCTTGAATCCTGTTTTAAAAGTAATGTGAAATAAAAACATTAGGTACTAGGCTAAGCATTAATGGGCTAACCATCCACTGTAAATCCCTGGTAAAGCTCTGTGGTTGGGCAGCAGGTGTCTATCAGTGGGGGAAGTCTTGGCCTTTGTTGCTCCCTGGAGCAGGTTGATTCGTAAGCTGCTGTCTGCCAAGCCCCCCTTTTTTCCCCTTATGTTTTTATAACTTGTCATGTTAATGTTTGTCCTCTTAAAAACTTGAGCTGCTAGCTGCCCTGGCTGCAGCTCTTAACTCTAACCACAGTCTTACCTTCCTTATCTTGCATGGCCCTAATCTATATATCTAACAGATGAAGTTTACCACTTAGCTATTTTCTCAGAAATCTCTGAACCAAAATTAGGCAGTGATGCTGTATCAGAAGTAGGCCTTGGATCACAGACAGCTGAGGAGACAGCTAGAAGAGTCACACAAGGAAAGGAATGATGGTGCGTACAGCAGAGGAACAGGGAGCTGTGGACTGGAATAGGGACATTGAAGCAGGGAGGTCACAAGCTGGCATTGCTACTTACGACTCCTTTTTTGATGTTCTGACATGAATCTCTTTTTTCTTCCTTTGCTCATATGAGGAATTTCTAGTATCCAAACCTTTTCATTGCAGACAGCCAGAAGAGCTACTTCTCCTCATTTTGACAACACTCTTCAGAACACTAACTGCTTGGTCAAAGTGCTATTTCAAACTGAGCACCTCTCCACTGCACCCATTCTAATGGATAGGAATTGTTAGAGTCCTTGTCAGTAAAGCTGGATGTATAGACACCCCTGTTAATCAGTCTTGCCCAGAAACGGCTTCATAATATCAGACAGAATCTGTGCACTGAATGGAAATGATTGCACAGATCACCACACTCTGTCTCTAAACAAGAGAGAGACAGGATATCGGTAGTAATTTGTGACAAGGCCAGAGAAAGAAAAGGTAGAAAAGAGGTGTCAACTCAATCCTGAGAGGAAGATATTAAAATAAACAGAAGTTTGTTATCAGCTGGAAAGTCACACCAACTCTGCGTTTAATTCAGCTATTACAATTGATAGCAGTAAGTAGCTTGTTCAATGTAGATAATCTCTGTGTGATGTAAAGTATAATAATGTACTAGAATAGGTGTACTTTAAAAATAAACACAAATAAAATAACTATGCTAACTGGAACTTTAATTATGCTGTTTTATTGGTACAAATGTGATCTTTGAGTCCTAATTCTAAAGGAGAGAGAGCTTTCTCAGAGTCCTACTTACAGGAACATTTGCTCTGGGGCTTCACTACTGCTTCAGTACTGATGAGAGACCTGGTGATCCCATCCTTAGGTATTCGTACAATATTTGGGTAACCTGAGGTCATGTATCTGGGCAAACAGTTCTAGATATCAAAACATAAAGAAATAGGTGTAACAATAGCTCAATATTTTTAAGAATATGACCTTGACCTTCATACTCAACATGCATAGTGGCAGGGCAAAATTTGAAGTTTCAGAGCAAGAAAAATGGTGTGCCTTCTAAGTTCAAGGGAAAAGGACTTCGAGTATGTTTTTCTATACTCAAACAATGTATCAGACTTACATGATCAATTCCCTGTAACAGCAGAAACAGTATACTAAAATCCAGAACCTTTCCCAGCCAATCAATGAAAAGACCTCAAATACAATGATCTGTCTAAAGTGTTTAAACTGAAAATGTCATACTTGTATTCCTAGTATTACACTAAAGCAAACACACTTATCCATTACTACAAAAATAAACATATTTCTGGAAGATGAGAAAAGGATTAAATTCATGTGTTCTGAATGTACCTCGGTGAATATCCAAAAGACATATAATGCATGACTTACTGTCTTACGAAAAAGGAGATAGTCAAAAGCTTTTTCTTCTTCCTGAAGTCTAAGTGATACATATTTGGGACAGCCAATGTACTTAAAGAATATACAGGGAGAGACTGAGACATGGCTGAATTTCAGCCCTGTTGTGGGTGAAGTACAGCTGCTGTTTGATAGAGCATTAGCATCAGCACACACAAGCAAGGAACACTCTTATTTATCTGAAATTACAGAGGGGGTTTAGCTTGTAAAGAAAGTCATACTCACAATGTAGATCCAACATAAGGAGTAACACCTCTACTTAAAAGACAACGGTAATGTATATTGCCCATATCCCTCTTTGAGCCTCAGTATCATACCTCCTGTTGGAGATTGCTCTATGATGTCATGGTACAATACTTGTTCAGTTCAAACATTAAGGAAAGCTTCCAACAATTTATCTACACTTTGAAAAGAGTTATGATGATTTTTAAGAGAATAATAAATTAAGTAGAAGTACGATTTTAACTACTGTTAAAACATTAATGAATTCTGATCAAATATGCAGACAATTTTGCTTAAAACAATATCTTTAGGATCAGATACACAGACACTGGTGAAGACCTTTAAACAAGCAGTCTTTCTTTTTCCCACATGGAAGAATTTTCTCACCAAAACTTTGAGAAGTGGTTCCATGTACAGGGATTTTTAGGATGGGACTTTCCTGACAAACAAAGACAGGGTGGTTGGGATTTACATGTTTACATTTTTGTACTACAGAAACTATCATTAGCATAATTTACATGCTTATCACATGAAAGTCTCAAAAGAATAATTTTCATTATATTAACACTCATACAGAAATACAGAAATATTTTTTTTAATAATGCTAAGGGTATTTTGTTTGATTCATGAAGGAAACAAAACAATAAGTGAACTAATTTTTCAAGGGCTGTTCTCAGATCAAGATCTATGCATTTATCTTTAAAACAAAACAGTCCTTGAAAACATTATGTCTAGCAAAGAAAGCTTGGAAGGATGCCATATTGTAAAAAATAATTTTTAAAAAGGCAGTCATTTATATGTCTCAAATTTATTTTAGATTAGAAAAATGTAATAAAAATCCATTTTAATATTTTAACACAGATACTGATGTTTTTATGGAGAATGAAGGAAAAGCTGTGCTCATTTTTGTTAATGAGACAGATATGCTAAATCACAGTGCTGTAGCAAGTCTATGTATTCAGACAATGGTGGTGAATTAGCTCACTTGAAATAAAAAGCATACAAGTCCTCAAGGATGGCAGAGCAATTTAATGCTGTATAGGATTAGCTTTCTGAGAGCACACTGTGGAGGTCCTGAGGGTCTCATAGCTCACTTATTCCAAACTTTTAATATCCTCATTTAAATTTCCTCAGACTTAATAATGGGCCCTGAAGTCAGAATTTGCTATTTAGGGAAAATATAAATACAGCAATTATCAGCTCAGTACTACCCTTGAAGACAATGAACATACATACAATCATCCTGCTGGGTCCACTAGGAATTAGCAAGAAGACCGGAGGAGTTTTCACACATCCTTGTACTACTGTGCGGACAGATGCTGTTAGATCCGAGCAAACTGCCCAGATAAGTATCCTCTTTGGGTCAGGCACTGCACCAATACTACTGCATCTTTTAAAGACTGAAACTGACTCCCATCCAGGCAGCATTAAGCACAGTTATAGGAATGACACCCATTCTAATGGAAACACCTCTAACCTAAATGTGTATAGAGTAATATGTATTCTGGATTAAAAAAAAACCAAACAAACAAACAAAAAACAACAAACCTTCTCTTGGTTAATATATGCTTTAATAATACTTTCTCTAAAACATATCCAAAATATTATGTGTCCATTTTAAAGCAATGTAAGCACCTACGGAGGCTACAAGATAATGGAGAAAGACTGAAACATTTTAGCTTTTAGTGACCTAGTATAACACTTCATGGGGTCAAATATTTTAAGCTAGACATAATTTGGGGGTCTTTTTTAATCAGCACATACATGCTAGACACAAGTTTTGGGACTTTTTTGATCCACATCTACATTTTAAGTGGAAAAATACCACTTTAAAATATAGTCCAAAGGCCTGCTAAGAAGAAAATATTTTGTTTGCTTGGGTTTTGTTTCATTTTTAAACATTGTACATAATATTACTGGTCTACAAAATAATGGTATAGCAGTTCTATGAACAATGGCATGTATTTACAAATTGTTAAAGAAGGAAAATCTTGACAAGATTCACTCTGATACTCCATACTCCTACATTGCCAAGACTTTTAAAGATTAAATACTTCCTCAGTAGAAAAAATAGTATCCATATTAATATTTTCCAGAAAATCCCTAAAGCAATGATATATCCCATATGCATGTAAGATTTACCCATTCTTGTATGAGATGTGAAAGTAGCTCTACAATTTATTGTGGAAAACTGTTGAATAATTTAGATGTAGATTACCTGCACCTCCATAACTGTGTAGTGATTTGGGGCAACCTCAGTGCCAGATGAGTCATCCAACCATCCATACAGAGGGAAAACTCAAGTGCAATCAATGTTTTTGACCAGATGGAGATCAGTGACAAGTGGTGTCCCTCAGGGGTCTGTATTGGGATCAGTACTGTTTAATATCCTCATCAATGATGTAGTGGGATCGAGTGCACCCTCTGCAAGTTTGAAGATGACATCAAGGTGAGTGGTGCAGTTGACACACCTGAGGGATGGGATGTCATCCAGAGGGAGCTGGACAAGCTCAAGAACTGGGCCCATGTGAACTTCATGAGGTTCAACAAGGCCAAGTGCAAGGTCCTGCACATGGGTCAGGGCAATCCCCGGTATCAGTACAGGCTGGGGGATGAAGGGATTGAGAGCAGCCCTGCAGAGAAGGGCTTGGGGGTACTGGTGGATGAGCCGGCTAGACATGAGCTGGCAATGTGCGCTCGCAGCCCAGAAAGCCAACTGTATCCTGGGCTGCATCAGAAGCAGCGTGGCCAGCAGGTCGAGGGAGGGGATTCTGCCCCTCTGCTCCGCTCTGGTGAGACCCCACCTGCAGTCCTGCGTTCAGCTCTGGGGTCCTCAGCACAGGAAAGACAGGGACCTGTTGGAGTGGGTCCAGAGGAGGGCCACAAAAATGATCAGAGGGATGGAACACCTCTCCTATGAGGAAAGCATGAGAGAGTTGGGGTTGTTCAGCCTGGAGAAGAGACAGCTCAGGGGAGACATTATTGCAGCCTTTCAATACTTAAAGGGGGCTTATAAGAAAGATGGGGACAGACTTTTTAGGAGGTCCTGTTACAATAGGACAAGGGGTAATGGTTCTAAACAAAAGAGGGTAGATTTAGACTTGATATAAGGAATAAATTTCTTACAGTGAGTATAGTGAAACACTAGCACAGGTTGCCCGGAGAGGTGGTCGATGTCCCATCCCTGGAAACATGCAAGGTCAGGCTGGACAGGGATCTGAGCAACCTGATCTAGTTGAAGATGTCCCTGCTCATTGCAGGCAAGTTGGACTAGATGACCTTTAAAGGTCCCTTCCAATCCAAACTATTCTATGATTCTATGACCACCTTTAGCAGAGCATTCACTTGCATTGTGATCACAGCACTCAGTGCAGCCTTCAGCCTCACCTGCATGGGAGTCAGGGTCATTTCCAAAGGTTTCTGTTATTTGGATGGAATATGTGGCAAATGTTCTCTAGGCTAAGCACAGGATGTTCATGAGGTAGACCAGATACCAGATTCTGGTGTGGGATGTTTCCTCTCAAAACACTCTTGGGGTGGCTCTAATGAGCATGCGCATAAGCAGAAAAAGGGGCTCAGGCCCTTACATCTTCCTCATTTGAGTGGGACTTCATCTTTCCAATGCTACAGTGAAGCATTTACTTATCTCAGGAGGACTGTCTCAAAAGGACACATAAAACAGCCTTTGAATCCAGAAGAATGTAGAGATAGTGTGTGGGAAGTGGGAAGTCTGAGGGGTAGTGAACAAAGTTGGTTTAGATGATCATTGTAGGTCCATTCCAGCTGAAATATACTATTCTATTCTATTCTATTCTATAGAATATGAGAGGTAGAGGCGAGGAGACATGGAGGAACAGGATACAGACCTTAAACTTTGGTACAAATCTAGCTCTTAGTATTCTTATAATCATGATGTTCATCTGATATCATGATATTCATTTGATATTAGGTAATTCACCTAACTGTGCCATTAGTGAATTTTAAGAAATATTTACAATCATTTTATGTCCAAAATGATTTACCAGGTGGCTGTAACCCATCGATATGACAGCCTAACATAACTTCCATAGTCTTTATCATAAAGACCACAATGTCCACAACTTCATACCTTGTGCTGATTTTGGCTGGGATAGAGTTAATTTTCTTCACAGTAGCTACTATGGGGCTATGTTTTGGATTTGTGCTGGAAACAGTGTTGATAATGCCAAGATGTTTTAGTTATTGCTGAGCAGTGCTCACACAGCGTCAAGGCCTTTTCTGCTCCTCACCCCACCCCACCAGTGAGTAGGCTGGAGGTGCACAAGAAGTTAGGAGGGGACACAGCTGGGACAGCTGACCCCGACTGACCCACGGGATATTCCAGACCATATGACATCAAGCTCAGCATATAAATCTGGGGGAAGAAGAAGGAAAGGAGGGATGTTTGGAGTTATGGTGTTTGTCTTCCCAACTGTTCCCTAACTGTTAGGTGTGATGGAGCACTGCTTTCTTGGAGATGGCTGAACACCTGCCTGCCGATGGGAAGTAGTGAATGAGTTCCTTGTTTTGCTTTGCTTGTGTGTGTGTAGCTTTTGATTTACTCATTAAACTGCCTTTATCTCAAACCATGAGTTTTCTCATTTTTACTCTTCCGATTCTCTCCCCCATCCCCCTGTGGGGGGAGGAGTGAATGATTGCTTAGCTTCTGGCTAGGGTTAAACCACGACATACCTCCATCCTCACACTTTCCCTATTGCTTGGAAATCATAGTATGATTTTGGTTGCTTTGGTTAGGAAATGAGATGTTCCGGTGATTCATCTGACGGAGCTTAGGCATTTAGTATCACACATGATGCACAAGAGCATCCATCCTAACTTCCACCTGCCACTCCTGACAGGCACTGGTCTCCTATAGTCCCATGTCATATCCACCAGTCCCATCTAACATCTGCCAGTCCCATACAATGTTTTATGTGCTGCATGGAGTCCCATAGTGCATAAAATATCTACAGGTAAGCAATAAACTCCACTTCAGGCTTCTATTTTATGATTAGCTGAAATGCTCTTAAGTCTACATGGCCTTCATTCACTGGATCTCCATGGACTATTATCTGATTTCAGATACTTAGCTCACATTAGAGACAACTACATGTAGATAAAAATGTCTTCATATCCAAACTGAAGTTCAACCTCAATCTTTAACAGTGTCTAGCTATAAACTTTATTTATCAAAGCCAATGTCTTTTGTTAGCCTTCTGAATTCTTCATATGAAAAATTTGACCCCGAAAACTTTACAATATTAACATTAAAATTTTTTTTTGTATTGTTAAAAATAGTGTGTACTTCAGCCTTTACCTGTATATTAACACTATTCAAACACCTTTGTCAAATTACTGTTAAGTTTGATTGTGAAATATAATAATTTCCCTTGACGTTACAAGAAAGGTAACCTAGTAGAGAGACTTTATATTCACTGAGGAATTAGTTACTTGGGAATATCTGACCTACTCAAAAACTTCAGAAGAGCCACCTCTCCTAAGATTATTAGGAAGAAAAGAGAATATTTTTGTTGATGACCAATTAAGTTTAAAAATGAGCTTTAAAAATTTCAGAACTACTCAAAGTTTAAATGAGTATTTTGAGACTTTAAAAAATTCTACATATAAGCTATGATTCTTTTGACTTTTTTGAAACAGAATTTTGAATCCTATTAAATCTTGATGGAAATTAAAATGTATCTCAGAAAACAGACTTACTAGAATATAAAAAAAGAAAGCTTAATTTAAAGAAGTTCTGTTCTACCATAAGAACAAAGTAAGTCATAAACATACTGCATATTTATGAAAAAGATTAGACATTCAAGAACTGAAATTGAAACCAAGAGCAACCCATGAAGATACACAAAAGGAAACAACAGAAGGGTGGAAGGAATTATGTTCAGTACCAGACAAATCTGCAAAAGATGTGGTAGAGAACAAAGCTTTGGTTTGATGAAAATTGGTACTGGATATATGCACTAGAGATCAACAATTTGTGGAAAACTGAGACTGTAAACAGCATGGGTACATGCCAGTGTTACAAGTAGGAATCAATGGACTGGCAAGAAGGTAGAGGAGTTCATTTTGTGAATGTGCACCACAGATATGCTGCCTTGCATCTCGCATCGCATTGTATTCAGCTGTTCTTGCATGTCCTGTGGGATTTGGTATTACATTTTATATGTCCATTTTGAGTGTCCTTTGGCTGCTCTGATTCTTAGATCAACCCCTATAAAATGAGTGCTCTACCCCAAAGCAGGACTAATCCATGGCTGCACTGCAGCATAGTAATGGCAATACGACATTTTTATCTTCTGCCTTGGGCAACCGTGTCAGCAGCAGTAGCAACAAGCAGCATCTACCAGTGGCACTGCTCTAAGAAGAATCCCTGCATTATGCCTGAACTTATCTGTTCAGAGCCAGGGGCACAGATGCAGATTGTTTTACAGTAGCCCAAACTGGCTGGCCTGTACTTGTTAAAAAGAAGAAAAAAAAAGAAGTGAAAATGAAACTGAGCTACTACCCTTTTTCTGTAGTGTCTGGTTTATTAGAATAATGATGCCTCACAGCACAGAGTCCCTACGCAAAATATGGGGAAACTGTAAGCAGAAGAAAAACTGCAGGATAAGAAAAATTATGTTCTGTGAATGACAAAATGGAAAATGACCAGTATAGCAATAACAGTGGATGTCAAGAAGAAGACTTAAATGGTGCATTTGGAAGCTTGCAACATCAACTTCCATTGCTCTGCTGATAGTGAGTTCAAGGACTGAAAAATGATTAGGAAAGTAACATTATCTGTTCCTGATCCATGTTACCTTTCAGTAGTGGTATGTGATATCATAGCAGGCTTTGCCCAAGTGAATCTCCCAGCTGTGCTGACAATACTAATGACACACACATCTACATATCCAGACTCCTCAACAGGCATGCTTCAGCAACTAAAAGGGATAGTACTCCACCATCTTATAGGACTTTTTTTGTCTCTGTGGGTAGCTACCACCACTGCCAGATGGCCTAGCAAAATACATGGTGGCCCAGTTCACACCTCCTTCCTCAACCATGACAGGCAAACAGATCTGTGTATTCATGGTGCTGGGCCAGACAAGATTAATGGAGCCATTGTGCCATTGTTACTTGTCAGAGCACTTATATTCTTATTACCATGGCTCATAAAGTTCACAAATGCAACCTCATCTATCACCAGAACTTCTCTAGTTACCACCTAAGGAGATGCCAGATGGCCAGGGAATAAGTTTTTCATGAAGGAATGGACTTAAATCACTCTACTTGGAGTCTAATTCTTGTTTGGTATTTGCAAAAGCAAAAGCCACACATAAAAGAATGGGAGCAGAAGTCCAAGTAAAGCCATGGCTACTACCTGTGCCAGCTGAGGCTAGTTCACTCATCTGTGAACCAGAAGTGTAAAATCATGAGGGATATCCTGGCTGAATATTTTATGTAAATTTTTGACAGCTGTTTGCCTGCACTGGGAAATTTCATAGAGAGCAGATGCAAGTCATTAAAAAATGTCCCTATCATTTTTTTTTTTTTCCCATTTCCTTCTTTCCCCTGATGCCACTGAAATCTCACAGTGCAGCCTCTGGCAGCCACTGGCCTGAAGCTTCTGCTTGTAGCTGGGAATCCAGGTTCAGCTGTATTTTAAATCCCAGCCTTGCAGCCTTTGGGATCCAAAAACTCCATTTGGCAGCTCTGGAGTTTGTTTTTCCAGCTCTTGTCTTTGTGTCATTGATACTACCTTACTCTGAAGGGCCAAAAAAATGATTACACTTCTATAGTGAGCAATGAACCATACAAGACTCTATTAAAAACAAAATGCACAGTGCAAAATGGATATCAAACCAGATCAAATTCATTTGGAGCAATTTATGGTTTAAAACGTAGAGGATGGAGAGATGTTCGTTAGTTACCAGTTACTGTTTTGGATTTGGTAATAGCAGGTGCCCTATCGATGAACTGACATCAGTCAAGAGCATGAGTCTTTCAGGCTTCCGCTGTCCCAAGAGGAGAGGTAATTTGGGAGCTGCTGGACATGCAGTGACCTCTCTTATAGAAGTAGTGACATGTGGGTTGCAAAACTGTAGGGTGTCAAAGGTACCAGCAGCAATGGAAGCAGCAATGGAACTGAGTCTGCAGTCACACTGGCATTATCTAGTAGATTCATTTATGAAAAAATGTGAATAACCCTTTGAGTCAACAACAGCCTTATGAGCTCAATAGAGAGGGCAGATGTTGCCTAGCTGTGAAAAAAAGTTATTCTGGTGTGTCCTAATGATTGCCTACCAAATGTGAATTCATGTGTATTGGAACTGCCAAGATCCTTCTTATTTCTGCAGCCACCCCCTCTCCCCCTTCTCCCTGTTTTTGACTGTGATATGCTCCCCATCTTTTCAGCTGAGCTGAAAGGCCATATCATTGGTGATCTGGCTTCATATCTTTTTTTTTTTTTAATAAACAAGAAAATAAAAGTGGTCACTTGTCTCCCCATCAAGACAGAAAATTACCCTTTCCTTATCACTATAAAACATCTCCAGCTTTTCTGGAGGTGTTAGAGGCATGTGTTCTGTTGGTGGAAGCAGAAACAAAGAATAGGAAAAATGTGGAAGAAAAAGGGATGGTAGATGACAGAAGCTTGGTAGAAGTACATTGGGATAGTGTCTAGCTGAAAGTGTTAATGTATCTAGGATCCTGAATCCCTTTTCAGCTATTCTGAACTAGCTGGTTTTGGAAAAACTAAATCAGTGTTTGCAATCATATTGTGGTGATATTTTTTGTTTGGTAATAGGGGCCCCAAAACTGTAAAGAGAAGCACACGCTGCATTACCACTGACTGGAGAGAGAGCAGCAGCAGCAACAGCAACAGCCACTGCAAGGAAATGGTGGATCAACAAAAGTTAGTGATGCAGCAACTAGATCCTCAGGTAGCTAGAGCCTGATGAGGCTTTGCAGGTGAAAATATTATCTGGTGAAAAATGAAATTTTGAGTTAATGCAAATTATTTGTAGATTTGGATTTAAATTCTTTATGATGCGGTGTCCTGTTTCAGCTGGGATAGATTTAATTTTCATTCTAGTAGCTGGTATAGTGTTATGGTTTGGATTCAGTATTAGAAGAATGTTGATAACACACTGAAGTTTTCAGTTGTTGCTAAGTAATGTTTAGTGTAGAGTCAAGGATTTTTCAGCTTCTCACGCCCAGCCAGCAAGAAGGCTGGAGGGGCACAAGAAGTTGGGAGGGGACAGAGCTGGGACAGCTGACCCAAACTGGCCAAAGGGGTATTCCATACCATGTGACATCATGTCCAGTATATAAACTGGGAGGTGTTGGCCTGGGGAGGATCGCTCCTCGGGAACTAACTGGGCATCGGTCAGCAAGTGGTGAGCAATTGCATTGTGCATCACTTGTTTTGCGTATTCCAATCCTTTTATTAGTATAGTCATTTTATTATTGTTGTTATTATCATTTTTAGTTTCTTCCTTTCTGTCCTATTTAACTGTTCTTATCTCAATCCACGAGTTTTACCTTTTTCCTTCTGATTCTCTCCCCCATCCCGCTGGGTGGGGGGCGAAGTCAGTGAGCTGCTGCGTGGTGCTTAGTTGCTGGCTGGGGTTAATCCAGAACAGATGCCTGTTGGAAAAATCTTAAAGTATTGCTTAAACGTACTCATTTCTTTGTTCAGAATCTTTCTTCTTGAACAATCATTTCTTCCTTGGTTGATTGTCATTTTTCACCCTAGACAATGATCTGGGACTACTCTGCCAAAAGAAAATGAAAAGATTGAATATGGGATACAATTTTTTTAATCTGTTTTTAATGACTGTGTCAAAACTGAAATGTTTGTGGAAAAGTGTCTATTGAAAACCTATGAAATTTCAGGTTGTATTTTTTAGTTATTTTGAGGGAAGCCCGATTAAAAATCTGATCCTTTGGGCAAACTTCATTTTGAAAAAAAAAGTTTTAAATGGCTTCACTTGGCTTATTTCAGTATGAAGCAGTAACAGCAAGAGAATAAGAAGGGAATTAGAAACCTCCAAAATTGTATTATTCTCCATACAGCTTTAATAAAGCAAAAATATAAACCACAGAATCATTCAACTCAGTCAGTCTGAAAAGATTTTCAGGAACACTGATTAGTTCTCAATAAGTTTATCACAGTTCTTTTGTAATTACTCCCATATTAACATTACTTAATTTCCTTGGCATAGTCACTCCCATTTTCACTCCCTTTTTAGTAAAGCAATGACTGTTCTTAACAGTTTTAATTTTTAGATGTGGTTCTTAATTAAATCACTTTATGAGAAGTAGATTTCTCTCTTCTAAACTCATAAGATAGTCCTCCATGACTGGTGCCTGAAGTAAATCTCTAGTCCTGAGACTGTCATTATGTCCATTCAAAAATCATGACAGGGATGAGATCAGTGTTAAAAGTATAATTAAAAATAATAAATAATTTTTTGTATTTTTTTTATTTCCATGCATTTAGAGATAGTATTAATTGTGTTTGGATTGTTCCTGAAACTATGAAATCTAGACATTTAAATGTTCATATAATAGAATGGATATTTTCATGTAAATGTTAGATTCCTGGAACGGAGTTTTAAGTCAAATATGAAACGCATGTATCTTTCAGTAAGCTTAGAAACCAAATACTGTTGTTATATTTTATTTTTGCTTGTTTATTTGGATTTATTGTTTGAGGGCAGAAAACCACAACTATATAATCTGAAAGTGGATTTTCTTGTGAGAAAAAATATTCATTCAACATGAAGAGTTTAAGGTATTACAGCAAAAATGTGTGGCATATAGGAATTTGGCTTGCAGGATCACTGTAACTGTGGACAGAACCACTGATGATATTTTTGGGCTTAAAACTTTCAACAGCTAACTGTGATTCAAACTTACCTCTCCCCAGCTCTCTATTCAATCATTTTACATTTAATTTTGTAAACCACTCTAACCTCCTGCAACAAAACTCACAGCCTGCAATTTTCCAAACCTTCACTTCCCCCATTTTTTTTCTTATAGGAGTGAAATTGTATGGGCCAGCAAGAATTTTCAGCCTGGTCCAAGCTTTTCCAGCAGAGTAATTCAGCTACATTGCAGTTTAGTTCATGTACATGCATTCTGAGATAGGCAAAGCATCAACAACTGGATTAAGATATAAATAATAGAACGTACTGAACAGATGTAAAAAGCCCTATCCATTTGACCTTCTTGAATCAAGAGACTTGTAAACAATACTATATGTATTTATTGAAAAATAAATGCCTAGATTAAATATAAAGATATTCATATCTAAGTATACATGCAAGTAGAAACATAAGTTTCATATAAAGTAATTATGATGAATTTCAGGTTCCTGTCATATGTAAGATCTAAAGAGAATTGGAAAAAAAATATTCTATACATTCATTTTCTGATTTAAAACACAGCTGTAATTCATAATTAGTTACATCTAGTAACGGAAAAAAGGTTAATTTGAATTGTTTTTTTCAAATTATATATAAACCACTAAAGAACAAATTTATAAAGCACCATCCTCCACACCAAATTTCCATATAGGCCGATTTCCAATCACAATTTAGGAACACAGCTATCTGGATTGTGATTCATTTTGGAGAAATGAATGAAACACCATTTTATTATTGCTGCTTTTACCTGATTCACAACACATGACAAGGAAAATCCAAGTATCTTCTCAGATCACAAAATATAGACTTTGATTTCTATTCTAAATCGGGATTAGTGTAATCCATTATATAAAAGTTTTCTATTCTGATGGAGCATTTTAAGTGTAAGCCTCCTTAGCTTGTCAACTTCTTTGGGAGCAGATGGTGAATATGACCAGGTGGTTATAATTGGGCTCTTTCAGTAGACAAATTCACCATTTCAGTGAATGATAACTAAAGAAATTATGTGCTGGCATTTCCAACTCTTTAAATAGCGTTCACACACATACACAATTGAGCACAGAAGACTATAATGTCCTTGGTAATGATGTACAGTATTCTCACCATCACTTTAAAGAAATACAGTACATTTTGCTAATAAGATGAAATTCAAGTAAAATATATTTTGAATATGGTAAATAGCAAAGGTTTACTACCAACACACTACACATTCTGTCTTTGACTCACATCCAGATACTCATTTCTTGCAATAGTTCTCATAGCATTATTTTTTGAGTTAGCTTAAATTTCTATGGAGTCCAATGAAAAAGGCGGGAATTCTTGTTAGTTTTAAATGATGTTCAGAGTAGACACATACATGCTCCACATATTTACATTCACATGTAATGGTCATGTTCTTCAAGATTAGATACATAAATATTTCTAGTAAAGCTGAAAGGCTTAGATTTTTTCTTCTTTTTAATTCAGCTTGTGTGAACTCATTTCTGAGCAAGTATGTACTTTTAAAAAAGCAAACAGATTTTCTACCTATAGCTAGTTATAATCATGAATGGAAAACAGCTGATTCACTTTCATCTGTTTTAAAGAAAGGCAGAAACTTTAAAAAAATTATTTTAGTGAGGACGAGTTTTAAGGAAAAACATCAAGAGTGAGATATATTATTTCCCTGGATTAATTCCAGTGTCCTTTATCCAATAACTGCCTAATGTAAAAAGCATAAGTAGAATTGGGAGCAGAATGAAGCTTCATTCCCATCCTTTATAGATATGATAATTTTTAAGCTACTGCTAGCATGACAACTGGAAACTGAGAGAGATTTTCTGAAGTCTGATTCATTGGTCATTGCTGGTGTAAAAAATCTGAGTGCCTGATCATTTGATACTATATTGTCTTATATGATGTGAAAAGATCTTGGTTTATATTTCACTGACTGCTTACATATGTGAAAACTGATAAATGCTTATGGATGTTTTAATTGCCTACTTAAATGCTAGTAATGCATCCAAAGGTAAGATTTACAGCTTTTTCACATCTAGTTCAGAATGTGTCAGGTGTAATAGGCTTAGGCACAACATAGCTTTAATCCTTTTAAATTCCTGCTTGAGCGTCAATTGTGAGTCTCCCCAGTCTACCTGTAAATTACATTAAATTGGGGGGTTTGTCATTGCTGTGGTGTTCTTTTGCTTATCGTCATCAATGAGATCCTTCTCTGAGTTTAGAGGCTCCATATCAAAAGAATTGCAGACTGTTATTATTTAAGCACTTTATTCAAGCAACGGATGTCATCTACCAGGACTTGTGCAAAGGATTAGACACTGTCCCGCATGACACTCTTCCTTGTCTCTAAATTGGAGAAAGATGGGTTTGATGGATGGACCACTCAGCAGATAAGAAATTGGCTGGATGGTCGCACTGAAAGAGTTGCAGTTAACAGCTCAATGTCCAAGTGGAGAGCAGTGGTGAGTGGCGCTCTTCAGGGGTCAGTATTGGGACCGATGCTGTTTAACATCTTTGTCAGTGACATGGACAGTGGGATTGAGTGCACCCTCAGCAAGTTTGATGATAAGACCAAGCTGTGAGGTGCGGTCGACACGCTGGAGGGAAGGGATGCCATCCAGAGGGACCTTGACAGGCTTGAGAGGTGGGCCTGTGCAAACCTCATGAAGTTCAACAAGGCCAAGTGCAAGGTCCTGCACATGGGTCAGGGCAATCCCAAGCACAAATACAGGCTGGGCAATGAACGGATTGAGAGCAGCCCTGCGGAGAAGGACTTGGGGGTATTAGTGGATGAAAAACTGAACATGAGCCAGCAATGTGCGCTTGCTGCCCAGAAAGCCAATTGCATTCTGGGCTGCATCAAAAGAAGTGTGTCTAGCAGGTTGAGGGAGATGATTCTGCCCCTCTGCTCTGCCCTTGTGAGACCCCACCTGGAGTCCTGTGTTCAGCTCTGGGGCCCCCAAAATAAGAAGGACATGGACTTGTTGGAGCAAGTCCAGAGGAGGGCCACGAAGATGATCAGAGGGCTGGAGCACCTCTCCTATGAAGACAGGCTGAGAGAGTTGGGGTTGTTCAGCCTGGAGAAGAGAAGGATCCACGAAGACCTTACAGCAGCCTTCCAGTACTTAAAGGGGACCTACAGAAAAGAGGGGAAGGACTCTTTAACAGGGAGTGTAGTGATAGCACAAGGGGTAATGGTTTTAAACTGAAAGATGGTAGATTTAGATTAGGTATTAGGACAAAATTCTTCACTGTGAGGGTGGTGAGGCACTGGAACAGGTTGCCCAGAGAGGTTGTGGATGCCCCATCCCTGGAAGTGTTCAAGGCCAGGTTGCACGGTGCTTTGAGCAACCTGGTCTAGTGGAAGGTGTCCCTGCCCATGGCAGGGGGGGTGGAACTAGATGACCTTTAAGATGCCTTCCATCCCAAACTATTCTATGATTCTATGATTATTCCTGATTCATGGTTTATAGCATCAAAGCTAACATGGCTATTCCCATATGTAACATCAAGGGTGGCAATATTTGTAGGACTGGGCCTAACTGACACTACCAAGTACAACTATTAAATTTGTAGCTATTCTTGTTCTTTTCATGCTCTAACTCTGTCCCACATCACCACTTATTTTCGATGTTAAAATATTGGACTTTAGATAAAGATTGATTGAGTGGAAAAATATTTTTCTCACTTCTTTCCAAGGAGAAAGGAAACTTCAAAGGACCTCTGAAGATTACATTTACACCATTCTACTTTGTGGATATCCTGATTTGGAGGGCCAAGGAGTGCATTGAGCAAGTTGATAATGTTCTCAGTGGATAAAGAATTCACATTTCCTACAGAAAACCTAATTAGAAAAGTGATATTACTTCGTATTTTTGGACCAGTTATAAAGGCACCAATGTTTGCCAGAGTGGAATATTTTATAAGTCAGCTTACTAAGTAATTTTATTAGATCAATACATGTTTTAGCTTTCATCAGGAAGCTGATTGATAGGCTGTATTTTCTATTGACTACAACTAGACAATAATGTAATTGTATACCCTCTGCACAGCATGTCTTGCAGTTTGGCTGCAGGAGAATGCCCAAGACAAATAAATTGGATCTGGGAAAGGAGTCTTCAAATTTAATGTACTCTTAGACCACACTAGTTTAATTCAGAAACTAAAGATTATTTTATTCATCAATATGAGAGTCTGCATAAGTGAGTAACTCATTTTAAACTGGGTATTCATATTCCTTATATCTCTATTTATAGAATCATCCATGTTTTTTCTCACACAGTAAATGATAGGCTGATTGAATATGAGCCAGCAGTGTGCCCAGGTGGCCAAGAAGGCCAACAGCATCCTGGCTTGCATCAGAAATAGTGTGGCCAGCAGGACTAGCGAAGTGATCGTCCCCCTGTACGCAGCACTGGTGGGGCTGCACCTCGAGTACTGTGTTCAGTTTTGGGCCCCTCACTACAAGACAGACGTTGAGGTGCTGGAGCGTGTCCAGAGAAGGGCAAGGAAGCTGGTGAAGGGTCTGGAGCACAAGTCTTATGAGGAGCGGCTGAGGGAACTGGGGTTGTTTAGTCTGGAGAAGAGGAGGCTGAGGGGAGACCTTATCGCTCTCTACAACTACCTGAAACGAGGTTGTAGCGAGCGGGGGGGTCGGTCTTTTTACCCACGTAACAAGCGATAGGACCAGGGGAGTTGTGCCATGGGAGGTTTACATTGGCTATTAGGAAAAATTTCTTCACTGAAAGGGTTGTCAAGCATTGGAACAGGCTGCCCAGGGAAGTGGTTGAGTCACCATCCCTGGAGGTATTTGAAAGATGTGTGGATATGGTGCTTAGGGACATGGTTTAGTGGTGGACTTGGCAGTTAGGTTAACGGTTGGACTCAATGATCTTAAAGGTCTTTTCCAACCCGAACGATTCTATGATTCTATGATGTTAAAAGGTAGAGTCTTTGTATTCTAAAATCTATATCTTATGTTAAATGCAGCATGTTTCCATCCAATGGAAACAATACTTTCACCATTAAGTATATAAAATTTTGCTCCTAATTTCACTGAAAGCAGGATGAACTCCTGCATCAATTATCAATGACTAGTTAGTGTTTAATTGTGGTGTGACACTTCTTTCCTGATAAAGGCAAACACAGAATTATGAATCTTAAGAACTGAATTTCAACAGCACCATTAAAAAAAAAATTCCATCATTTGCTTCTGATTTTTTTAAAAATATAATTTATCTGCACAGTCACAACTTGTGAGCACAATCCATCAATAAAGTAATATTACAGTTGTTCAGCTGTTAAATTATGATCCATTTTGAATAGTTTAAAAGCCTCTGGGATTCTTTATATATAGTTTCCTCTAGTGTTTATTTTTTAATTTGTAACATGTACCACAGAAATGAGTTATAGTGATGAATTTCTGTTTCGTGATTATTAGTTTTTTAGATTAAGCATTTTATCTCGCTGGCTGCAGCCAAATAAAAATAATTTACACACAGAGCAGTCTATTATACTCATTCAGTGCATGGGGTTTCAATTTTTTCAATCCAAGTGCAATCCCAGTGGCTAACTAACAATACAGTGTAGTGATCAGAAGCTGCAGACCAATTATTAGCACATATATCACATTACCATGTAAGGAGAGATCAGTGTTAGACCTTACAGGAAGGACTGTTCTGATGTTTTAGCATTTATTTTCCTCTATGTTCTTCAGAATAACTATCTAACATTTAGGTTATTATTATGCAATTATTGCAATTATATGCAATTATTATTGGCTTAATGTGGTCAGTACCCAGTTTATTCATTGCAAATTATTTGTATAATCCAATGGCAGTGACAGGTCACAACTGATGCTGATGTTCTTCTGTAACAAACCTGTAACAAAAATGTTCTGTAGCCTTTGACTGTCCTTTTTCATCTCTACCTTTATTGCCACCACTTTCTGTATTAATCTCACAAGACCTGGGCAAAAGCTAGGCATTTTTCTCAAAATGCCTGCAGCACATTCACCTGTAATGCACCACAAACAGCATCACCTCCTTAATTCCTCCCTCCCCACAGAGGAAATAGTCAAGTTCACTTTGTTCTGAAAGTGTATTCCCCAAACGTGGCCATATCAGAGGCCAAACAACCATTTTCTGATCAGCCTTTTTGTGTTTACAACTTAAATTGTTCTTATAGCTAAATGTGTGTTAGTGACTAGACAGGATAGCCAAGATTACACCGATTCATACAATTGCTGCCCAAGACTGTCATGGTTTGGAGCAATTATTGAGCCATGCTGCATACTACATGAGTGCACTCGAGCAATGTCTGTGCCAGCAGCTCTTCAAATTGCCTGAACCATGCAATGCCTGCACCATCCCATACAGCCCTACATAAAATCCCTAACCATTGACACCAAGCAACTCCATGGCAGCATACCGCAGAAAACGGTAAGTTGCAGGTTTGAAGAAGCCTGAGAAAAGGAGGCCATAACCAAAGAGTTTGAGACTGGAAAAGCAAATCCATCAAGCTCTTGAAGGACAGCAGCATGCTGATATCTGTGGAGCCTGCCACATGCTGCTTATGCGTTGTGTATCCTGAAACACCTATACCTTCTTTTTGGCATATGCTTTTAGTAGGTATGCAGGTCTATTCCAAAATATTAAGAAATGACACATTCCTGTTTACTGACACTGTTTGGAATCCTTTGAAATCTTAACGATTAAATGGACTCAAGTTCTCCTCAGGCTATGGTCCTGACAGTACTCAGGAAAAGCAAGAACAAACACAGGACACATTCTGACTTCAAAACAGCTGAAAAACAAGAATGCTGCTGTAGCTTCCATATGTGGCTGCAAAAACATGATAAACAAAAGCTAAGCCCTACAGCTCCAGATTTTCACACTCAACTTTGGACTATTAGTTCATAAGGTCATTAAAAATTATCTATTTATTTGCCACAGTCTTTCTAAAGTCTTTAAACTATCCTTCTACAGACAAAATAGAAAACAGAAACAGAAATGAAAAACCATCTCTGTGTGGTACAGCAGATCCTATCTGCCATTGACTGATACTCTTCTAAAAGATGGTGAGCTCCTCATGAATCTCTAGAACAGCAAGTCTGTGGAAAGACATACACATAAGATTACCATTCTTTGTTAATCTTGCTAACATAGCATACTTAACTAGAGTAGCATGATGTGCTCTCTCACATGCAGTTTTAAAGGCAAATTCGGCTTGCTTGTGTGGCTTGAAGTTAAGTACACGGTGCTATGCTGGAAGCTGTGTTATACAAACATCCTGAAACTTCCAGTCAAGGTCCCGAATTGAACAAGGATATTAGTGTGAAGCTTTTGTCTGGGCCTGATCCCAGAAATGGAGACCATCTTAGTACCTGCTTCTCTTTGGCTCATTAGTGCTGTTTTCCACAGCTGTCTTTAAGTATTCTCCATGTGAATCCCATTGCCTCTTCCCACTCTCCTACCAGTGAATGAGCAGAAATAACCCAACCAGAGTTCTGCTCCTATTTCTCAGATGATGAGAGTCAAGGTTCTTGGCAGTCTGTGGGTCTCAGCACGGGCTGGCTAATTCCGTGTCTCATCTGAATGGGAGAAGTCCCAGCTGTTGCATGATTGTTGAGTAGGCAGTGATCTGCTTGTAGCTAGTAGCCACTATTGACTGAATGAGTCCTAAATGTTTAGTGAATCATGAAATGTTCTGTAGGGTAATTTGAGTGGTTCCAGGCCAAATGCATGTTGATGATGAAGCAGGATGTGTCAGTGGTGAACAAGCAGAGAAGTAACCATGCCAAAACTGCTGCTTGGCATAGTTCACCACTGAACTGGTCATGTGTCTGTACCAAGAAAAGTAATTCATAGGACATGCCAAATATTTAATCTCTTTCCAGAAATGTCCTTGATATGAGTCCAAAATACTTTTTGTTCCTCAGTAGTTCACCTGATAAAGTCCATCTGATTTCCTTCTGGGTGTGGTTGAGAATAATCACAAACTGTAATGTCCTTCCTGCTGAGGACTTTCTGAAACGCCTCACAGCATCATTCTTCTATTTTTTATCTAAATACTTCTCTGGTCTTTGGTCTATACTTTCCTGGAATATCCAGTCAGTGAACTATTTGTTAAGGTGGCTGCTGACAACAGTCTTGTCATGATGATAAAACTGTAAATACTCTGAAGGAAAGAGTACGAGATTTCTCCATGGATGACATGTGAAACATTCCTAAAATATGTGGTTCAGATGTGACCATCACCCAGATGGAGTATAGAAATGCCTGAAGACATCTGTAAGGGCCCAGATGTTTCTGAGATTTCTCCCCTTCAAGTGCTACTTGGCATGTTCTTAAGATACCATACGAGGAAGAATAAGGAAAATCAATGTGGACAGCCAGGGAATCTGACCTCGAGAGCAGTACTTGGAACTGTGGACAATGTTTTGAGCATGAGCAAGGTTTTTCTATCATCATTAATTTTACTCTTTAGAAAAGTGGTGGCTATTCTCAATTAGCATTTGATTTCTGTCCTGCTACTTTAATCAAATATCTCTAAATTTCTGCAATTACAAGAATATGGAAGAAAGCTAATATACCTGGAATTGCCTATTCTTCTTTTACATTCACAATAATAAAATTAAATTGTTCATGCAGCTTTTCAGACGTTGGGTGTTATAAAGTGTTTTGCAAAGTAATGAATTAAATGTTGGTAGTGCTGTGCCCTGTAGGCAAACAGAGCTTCTATTATGCTGCAACAATTGTTCACACACAGACGTAGAATTGCAACGTGATTTTATATTGAGAGCATGAATGGAGAGGACACTGAGGTTATTCTCTACTCATTTTGTATAGTTCCAAAAGCTCTGAAAATTTTCACCTGAATAGACAAAGGCGTACGAGGCAGAAAGAACAGCTATAGATGAAGAAACTATTGATGGCTACATTGTGCTGATTTAAACCACCAGAACTAGCTAACCTAAAGCCTTTGTTGGCATTGTGATTTGTCAATATGTAAAAAGGGTGTAGTCACAGAGAAAAAAATATTCAACAGTATTCACATTTTGTTTGCAAATCACCATATCCAACTGTATCAGCAATATAAAGAAACTATTGTGAGTGAAGCCTATGAATTGTGTTAAGTGCTAACGAAGATCTGAATAAATAATTTATTCATTGCCCCCTTTCGCCAGGCTTCTCAAACTAATTTCTTCTGATCCCTTTCTGACTGTGTCCCAGTTTGATTTTTTTCTTTTTATTGTGAATGGAACTCTTTCTCCTGCTATATCATCTCCTAGAAAAGAGATTTACATGAGAAAATAAAATTATTATTTTTTATTAAACAGGAAATTTAAGTCCTGATTATAAAGGGAAGGCACTGCAGATAGGGGAAGCAGTGGTTATTTGAAGGTGTCCTCATCCAGTTTACTACAGAAAGGCTTTTGTAATTATGTTTTTCTGCCTGACTCTTACATTCCAAATGTAATAATTTTGAACCAGTTAGCCAGTCACAGGCTAGATTTACAGTCTTAGTTTTACAGTCTTGGCAATATCAATTTTTGTGGAAACTGATCACTACAGAGATATGAGAGAAGGGGATGAAGGAAAAACATGTCTACTTTTCCTACCTCTCTGTCCCACTGTCCCTCCCTGAAGGAGCTCTGAACCTGCCACAGCATATGATGATCTTCATGCAAGCATGCAAAATGTTTGAGGCAGATAAAGCATATTTACGGAATCACAAAACGTATGAAGTTAGAAGGGACCTCTAGAGATTAGTCCATCACCCCTGCTCAAAGCAGGGCCAACTCAAGCAGGTTGCTCAGGACCATTTCATGTTGGGTTAGTCCATCTTCCCCTGCTCCAGCTTGGGGTCCCTCCCACGGGCTGCAGTTCTTCCTGAACTTCTCTGGCATGGGTCCTTTCCACGGGCTGATCTTCAGTCCCAGCCTGCTCCAGCACAGGCTTCCCCCTGGAGTCCCGGCTATCTTGGGGGGCCTCCATCCCCCTGCTCCGGCGTGGGCTCCTCTCTCCCCGGGCTGCAGGTGGGCATCTGCTCCCCCGCTCCCCTCCGTGGGCTGGGGGGGACAGCCTGACGTCTGATCTCACCACGGGCTGCGGGGGCAGCCCCTCCTCCCCTCCTTCCTCACCGACCTCGGTGTCTGCAGAGGGGGTCCTCTCACGTTCCAATCCCCCAAATCACTGCAGGTTCCCCTCTTAACTCTGTTCTTCCAGAGGTGCTACCGCTGTCACTGATGGGCTCAGTCTGGGCTGGAGGTGGGTCTGACTCGGAGCCGGGGAAGCTTCTGGCAGCTTCTCACAGGAGCCACCCCTGCAGCCCCTCCCCCACTACCAAAAACCCACTACACAAACCCAAAACAAGCATAAAATGTGTTGTTAACAAATTAATTCAGTAAAGTTCAGATTTAAAGTTTGGTTTTGAAGTTTAAAACTGACCTGATTTTTCAATCTTCTAAACACCCCCAGAACAGCAACCTGATTCCCTAACTGCCACATGTATATCCATGCTTTTCAGTCGCTAATACAGCCCAGAATGTGCTTGGTCTTCAGTGCTTCATTAGCACATTGCTGATTCAGGCTCAACTTGTTGCCTACCAGGACACCCAGATCTTTCTCTGCTTTCTTGCCTGTTGCCCCCAGCCTGTACTGGGTCATGGCACCACCCCATCCCTGGTGCTGGTCTTCACACTTGCCTTTGCTGAATTGCATGAAATTCCTGTTACGTCATTTTTTTAGGTCATACTGAATAGCAACCCTGCCCTCCAGTGTATCACCCACAATTTTGGATCATCTGTAAACTTGCTGAGAGTACTGTCCATCTCACTCTCCCGGTGATATTAAGCAGTGCTGACCACAGTCTGCAAGATGGAGTTTGTAGAGCTGATCACTACCCTTTAAGCTCAGCAGTCCAGCCAACGTTCCACCCATCTTTGAGTCCATCAGTTTTCCTGTTCATTCTTTTTGACATTTTGTCACCCCCTTATTTGACCCTTGTGTTCTTAAATATGTGCTGTTCATGGTTTTGGCTCTGAGGAGGTCATTCCTGTGTTGTGGTTTAACCCCAGCCAGCAACTAGGAACCACGCAGCCGCTCATTCACTCCCCCCACCACCCAGTGGACAGGACCCTCCCATCCAGCTGAAACCAGGACAACCAACCAGCTCTCTTAGTCCCCTTTGCCCCCCCAGGGCAGTCTTCCATGGCAATCTGCCATGCATATCCCTAAAGTAGACAAAAATCTACTTTCATGAAGAAGGGTTACAATTCCACTGTTCATTTTTCTTACTTCTCCCAGTATTTTAAAAGCCATAATCTCATGGCTGTTGAAGCCAAATTAAAAAGCAAAAGAATAAACAGCTGACTAGAAGGAGTAAGAAAAAAAAAAGCATACAATTTGCATGAAAACCATCAGACCTGTTCAGATCAAAGCCACACAAACATTTGGTCATCATAATAACAAGACACGCAAAGTAAAAACCTTTCTAGTGTTCATAAAACTGCTTATTTAATAAACAGGGAGCAAGCAAACAGGACACCCTTCCCTTCTCAAATTTTCAAGCAAAAATAAGCCTTTGCAATGAAATAATTCTTTAGGGAAAGATGAAAAAGATGATCTTCACTTTTATAAAAGTTCTCAGAATAAACTTACTGGTTGAATCTGTACTAGCAAGCCACGTAAGCGTGAAGCTGCGGCTCTCTTTGCCAGCAGACTGCAAGGGTAAGTTCCAGACAACGTATTTAAACTGCCTCTGGCCTATACTGAATTTCAAACCATGCCCAGGAACTGTTTAGAAGGGTAGGAACTGATTAGACCAAAATTATGCCATAGACTTTTTAACAATACAGAGAAACTGAACTCCAGTGCCTGAGAATGTTGCCTAGTAAAGAAATGTTCCCTGGTATAGATGAACTCAGTTTCTTGATATTTGTATTGCTTGGGATTTATGCTAAATGGCTGCATAAAGATATACTTTTCCCAGTTAATTTCCTGGTGCTGTGGAATCACAATTTCAAAAATTCTCAGATTTCAATTATGTGGAAAACTCGGGGTCTTGGGTTTGGTTTTTTCCCTTTTTTTTTTTCCTGAATAGCAATGATATTTCAGAAGATTTTGTTTGTTTGTTTGAGATCAGCATTACAGAAATTATTCATATTGTTAAGGTCAAAATTTTTCTTTTGACATTGTAAAGTTGAGATTTATTTTCTATTTTATTATTAAGATATATTTGATTATTTATTTATATTTATTATACATTCTTGTGGGAAATTAAAATATTTTTTACCGTACTAAAAGTAAATATTTCTATATTTTTGAGAGAACCTTCCCTCTTCATGTCGTATTTGTATGTCTTTGTACCACTTGCCTGTCTAGTCCATCATTATTTCTTTATTTTTAAATCTAATAATGATAAATAACCCTCTTGCTCTTAGTCAATAAAGTATTTTCAGTATGTTTTTGTCCAGATCCTCTAGCTCTACATATGATAGTAATTCAAATGCACACCTGCATTTCTTCACCAAAAGGGCTGTCAAGCATTGGAATAGGCTGCCCAGGGAAGTGGTTGAGTCACCATCCCTGGAGGTATTTAAAAGAGGTGTAGGTGTGGCACTGAGAGACAGGGTTTAGTGATGGATTTGGCAGTGTTAGGTTTATGGTTTGACTCAATGATCTTAAAGGTCTTTTCCAACCTAAATGATTCTAAGATTCTATTTAGGTGTTTGTGGACATGGGTTTTTAAAATATTTTCCTATATTTGCTCTGTCTGTTTTCCCATGGATAAGCAGCTTGACCATGTCGATACTTGAAGACTGTTTTAAATAAAAAAAGAAGAGAAACATCTCAGTAAAAGAGGTGTTTTAACCTAATCCTTGTCCTGTACCTTAATGTATATAGAGCTATGTATGTGCACACACAAACACAGTTACTTGAAATGTACTTTAGGATTTTTTAAGGTATTCATGAGATTGCATTTCCACCCATTTTCCATCTGTATCATCCATTTTCAGCTAACGCATTATCTGAATATCTGAGTGCCAGGCTGAGCCCAGTAATGAGACAGTCTTATATCTTATGACTACATATTTAAGACTTATCTTAAAAAGGAATAGGAAAAAAAAATCCAGGGATAACAGTAAAGCACAGATGAGTAGGAACATCTGTTTACCCAGTATTAGCTCAAGTTATCACTTCTTAATATTGTGCTATCACACTATACTATTCTGTACTTACATTTTCATAGAGATTTTTTCTTGTCTTTTTCCTTTACCACCTACTAAATTGTATGATAATACATTTTATTTCATAGCACTATCACTAAGGCATGCCACGCTTTGCACAAATGTAGATGTTAGAGAACCGTACTTTGCTCAAACTGCTGAGATTTGCATGCTTCAGCTATGAAAAAATATTTAACATTTTTTATTTAATCATTTAATCATCGTAAAAGGATTAAGATTATCTTTCTTATTTTCCTTCATACAGGAGAGTTCACCTACAGATGTAGGAGTATTAAAGTATTCTCTGTTGGCCTATAAGATCCCCAACAGTTGTCCCCTTTCTCACACTTCTTCCTGAAATCATTTACAGTGTATCTTATGCTTTTGCTCCTTGGACCTCATCATTATTGGTTATTAATTGCCAGGTCACTTAGGAATTGAATTATAGCACTCATATATTTCCCTCAGGGTACTGATTATTCACTTCTCTTTCCTCTGATAGCAATAAAAGGCTCTCATGAAATTACTGACTGCCAGCACTGTGTTGTTACTACAGTTGAACAAACTCATTTTTGTCAGGATATCACACAAAAAAATTACTTCTGCATAATTCATGTAATGACTGCATACGAAATGGAGATGAAAGCCTGCTAGAAGAGTTTCTTTACCTTCAAAGAAGCAAAGCACCTATAGATATAATTGTATTAAAAGCAAAATTACTGAAAAAGTAGATAAAGCAGATTTTCATATAATATAGAAACGCAGTCTAAAATTGTGACAGGAATAATCTTCTACTGAAGAGGTATACAATGCAACCTCTAGATTTGTGTCTCTACTATGACAAACGGGCCAAGTGATCCCTTTTAGAAACAAATGATTTTTAAAAGTAGTTGAGTTTATATCTTTCTAAAACTTAGTAAAATGTTGTCACAGAACCTCACTGTTGGGCAGAAATCTTTTTGCTTATAGCCTGAACTCATCATGCCCAGGTAGAATCTACAGGTTTGGCATTACCATTGATACTTCGTGCATGTGGGTTTTTTTCCCCCTTTTCCCTATATGCCTTACTGGAATGTTACCAGATGTCTGTGATATCCTTCCAGGGAGTATTTTTGCTAGACAAATTGAGTATACAGCTTTTATTCTCTTCCAAGATAGTAGCAGCACAAGATGGTAACAATTTAAGATGCATTGTGTTTAAGAAGAGATGCTATTAGGTCTATTAGGATGCTGAGAGACAAAATATTGTCCTTGTATAACTTCTAACTGTTGGATTAAGTTTGCTCAAAAAGCATGTGACATTTTAATTTTATTCAAATACTTACACCCATTCTGCTTTGGTGTATCTCATCACAGGCTCATAGTATTTTTCCAGTCTTTTTTTGTCCTCTTCTCAAGGAATATCTGCCACTTTCCGTTTTGTGTAAGCTGGGACACTGTCCTTTTACTTTGATCAGGAAGCATCCTCCCTTGCTTCAGATTTCTGTGTAAGACTTTTATCTTGGAACTTAACATTGTCTCAACATGCAACATGTGGAGCAGCACTGTGGCTGTTGTTTGCTTTTGTGGCGCCAGTACTTTCTATCACAGATGTGATTTTTGTAACTAGGTCCAAACTGACTTACCACCAGTAGGTTGTGCCCACAGTATAATGTGTTAATATGTAATTAGTAACGCAAATTCAGAATTACATGAAGTATCTATACTGTCAGGACCTTCTGCAATGGTATTAATGATACCTTTACTGAAAATGTATTTCTAGTACCATCTAGTTTGCCTTTTCACAACTCCTTAGCACTGATGTGAAAGAGCGATCCTGTATCTGACTGGCCTACACGGGCCTTTCCTTCCCACAGTAACTTCCAGCAATGGCTTCTCAGCAAACAACAAAGCAGGAATATATGTAAGAAATACAGTCTCCTTGTCTAACTAATTACCTCGTTATAACTGCGTAGCAAATGCTTTACAGAAACCCATGTAATTTTTTTATGACTTATGTCATGCTTACAAAACAGGGATAACATGTTAATCCACCATGATCTGTCTTTAGTCAGCCCCACTACATTTTATCCAAATTTTCTTTAGAATCATGTACATAATGATCCTTCTTTTCAAAATGTTTTTAGATAATACCTACTAGTAGAGTCAGATTATTTAGTCAGATTGAACTCAGACAATTAAGAAAAGCAAAATGTTCCTACTCATAGCCCATGTATTGAATCAGCCTTTGAGACACTTACACGTAAGCTTGTACATTTTTCTGGAGAACACAATGATTGGCTAGTGCTACATTAAATATTTTCTATATAAAATGCCCCATGCTTATCACAACCCGGAAGAGAAAATGAGAATAATCTATAGGTCAGAGAGGAAACAGTTTTGAAGGAACATGTGTGAACCCCATTTCAACAGCTACTGCCACCTTCCAGCCTTTACAAGCAGACAGCAGCAGCCTCCAGGTTGGTAACTGTATTAGGAATAAACTTTTTATTAATTGTTTTACTAACTAATCTGACTATTCTCACAAAGTTAAAGCTTTCTTTGTCTTTGATTCCTGTTATTTCTTACTGTAGCTTAGTCCATCTGACCTGTCTCATTCATTAAAAGTTGCTATATCCTATAGATTACTAGACTGCAAAGAGCTATTTAAGGCTGGGTCATATCTTTTCAACTAGCAATCAACACAGATAAGAAATTATGCCCTGAAAGGAATCATAGAAGGTCGTCAGCCAGAGCCTTATGTGTATGAATGACATTCCTCTCTTCCTGTTCAGTAGCCCGTATCATCACCTTAGAACATGGAAAACTAAAGGAGTGTAGGGGTTTTATCTTTTTATCTTTATGGTTTTTTGCCATCCCATATGAATTTTATAGTTTTATTTAATCATAACAGATATGCAGACTACGTAACTCTTCTGATAATAGGGGGTTCAGGGTACATGTACTCAAGAGCAATTTTCTTTTCCTTTCTCAGCTAGGTTTCTCTGATCACACATTCCCTATCTGAATTGTACATCATCAGCCATTTATTTCAATACTTGGCTAGTGACAAGTGAACAAAATAGTGTTTATCAGAAGCAGCAATGAACCACCCCTTCATGTAAATCCCATTAATCACAACGTCAAGCTGGATAACCATTGGGTCAGATGATAACTTCTGACTTGTAATTATCTTTATCTCTGGATACATGAATAGCCCATAAATACTAATACATGGGCAGTTTTATTATAGATGCATGAAAAATCCACCTATGTATTAAATGTTAAATATACATCAGAACAATCAGCATGTATGTCCTCACCAAATTCAAGCAGAAGAAACTGACATACATATTTCTTCTTTGTGATAAAGTGAAAAATGTTGAAGGCTCTTCAGAAATACTTTTTCCTAGAAATATTAATTGCAGTTGGGTCTAGAAAAAGTAGACAAGACTTCACTCCTATTGAGTTATTGCAGTTTAAGTTTCAACACCTTCCACTATAGATCCATTATTTATTTACATATTCATAATAATCGCCTTTTAATGATTTCATGATGTTTCATGAGAGCTTTTTCTCAGATATAATGGGTTTCTTTGTGTTTTGGTTTATCACTGCATATGTTCCCTTTGGAACATATATTTGATTGAAGTGGCAGCGTGGCAGACCCCCTAAGACAGAGTCAATGAAATAATTTTCTGAGGTCAACCTAGTGAACAAAACCAAACTACATGGAGAAGATGTCTAATAATAAAGATCTGAGTTGCTGTTCCCAGCTTTTCTCACAAGGAACACAAGGGAGCCATTTATAACCTCCTGCTTCTAGAAGCAAGATGACTGTGACCACCTTTGGAGGAATCTAGGAAAAACTTTTTTTCTGTTCTGGTCTTCACTTAAGGTGTGGTGGTTTTGTTTTTGTTTTTTTTTTTTTTTTAATTATTCCTTGAAAGTCTCTGAAAGTATATACAAAGAGTACCTGCCTTCTATACCAATGAATTATCCATCAGTATTTCCAGTAGTATCATGAAGCTATTGTGTATCAATTAGAGGACTGAAAAATGTCCATAAGCTTAAAAGAACGCAGTTCTGAACTGAAGTCACTCATGAACATTTATTTGCTTTAATATTCATTACACAACTGCTTTCATAAGAAATATGAATTCAGAAGTCCCTTACCTTACAGAACATTAAAAGGATCATATATAACAGTTCATTGATAAATGGACACCACAACAAATACAGCTGTCCATATCAGATTTTACCTTGACATTTAGAACCACTGTTTATTTCATTGCAAGATTTATTTCATAATGATGTAAGATATATTCCTTGTGGCTAATATATTTTTAACAAGTAAAATAACTACAGAATTTAAACCTTGGGTATGAAGTATAATACTTATTCTTTGGAGTAGCCTTATGCATAAATAATCAGTCTTTTAAGGTCCATTTCTATGTATTTGTATCACCATGTTGTCTAGTTAGTATCACTGTTCTAGGCACTGCATATACAGGTAGTAAAATTCAACCACTTAGAGATCCTTTACTCTAAGTAGACAAAATGCATATGGGGGAACTCACTACCCACAGTTACACAGGAGATAGCGGCATAGGTGGGTAGGAATACAGAAAAGCTGGATACTTCTTCCCCATAAATTCCCAACTTAGAGAGCATCTAAATTTCAGAAAATTACTCAGATTTTACATTGCCTAGGGCCATCTATTCCCTGACAGGAAGTGGGAGGCATCAATATTCTATTTAACCAGAAATCTACAATAAGTTCATATGATAACTAACTGCCAGACTTCTCCAAGGCTCAATGTCATTAATATTATCATCCAACTTCTGTACAAGAACCTACTGGTCAGAAGTTTTTTCTGAGCAAGTGGCAGGCTTGGATACCTGCCTTCCCCAGATATGGGAATTTCAAACAGAGTGGCCATCCAGATTATTGGTATTATGAGGAAGACACCTTCTACTGAAGATGAGTAACTCTGCTAGTGGTCAGGAATTAAGGAAGAAAGCAAACAGAGGGCAGGTTGAATTTAGCCCGATCAGTAAATCTTCTACAAAGGTCTGGATTCAGGCTGCTCACATAGCTCATTTACTCGTGTAAAACACCGCAAGAGTTCACTATCAGGAAGACCCAGAGATCACCTTATATATCTGTAGAAAATGAAAGGATATTGTTTCAAAAGTACATGAGATATCTGGATTATGGCTGACGCAGGTGCAGCACAACTTGGCTTGGCCTCTCTGCAGGTGAGCAATTGCCTCAGTACATCCAGAAGTTCAAAGCATACTTAAGAGTCATACAAGCCCCACAGCTTCTAACCCCAGTCTTCTTGCTAACTTGAAGAGTAAACAGTCAGGATGGTTGAGATATTTGTCTGGCCAACTGATGCAAAAGTATGCATGGCTCTACGAATTATGCAACGATAACCTCCATCCCCACTGGATATAAAAGGAGATGGATAAACAAAGGAAAAACTTTACTCCTATTTTATCATGGAATCATTATGGTTTTTAAGTTGGAAGGGATCTCTGGAAGTCAAAAACACATTGCTCAAAGCCTTGTCCAGTCAACTTATGAACAGTTTAGAAGATGGAGATACTGAAAACTCTATGGACGACCATGAAGAAAAGCTTATAGGACAAAAAATTGATATATTTTTCCAGCTTTATCACTGGGTCTAGTAAAAGGTACAAATAGGTTACAAAGAGGTTACAGTAGCTTTCTCCCATATAAATTAGACTCAGATTCAAGCAAGTTATCTAAACATATTTTGGATTATAAATAGCTGGATAATACTTTGAAAGATTTATAGTGTGTATCACAAATTCAGTTCAGGATTCTTCCAAACTGAAGAAGATTCACTTTGTTAGGTTTTTCACCTTATACTATCACAAACATATAAAAGGATATCCTTGAACAATAACCTGTTTTCTTTTTTTAAGAAAAATGAAAAATAGAATTACCTGAAAAAGGTAACAAAAATGGCATATGCAGGTACAAAACTAAACCAAAAATTAAATCCCTTCCTTCTTACTGTCAAAATGAAAGAATACATATTTGCCACAGCTCACACTTCAAATCCCATTCAGTTTTCTATGAAAAACAGACCAACGTGTCTTAAACATCTCCATAAACAGGAAACGTACAAGTATTTGCACAATTTTCTGGTTCAGAACATTATAGAATACAGAGATGCACATTGCATTCAAGGCCCAAAATGTACTCTTTACTATAAGGCTTTACAGTGAAACCATGGTGATTCTGCTGTGCACTAGAGCAGCTTAACGAGAGCCTATAAAGTTGATCCCTTTTGGTGCATTGTGCCACATACAGCTTACAGCTGGTATAGAATTTTTAAGAGATGAAGCAGGAGTGAAAAAGCCAGTCAGGGACACTCAAAGCTTACGATTGTGCTAGTAAAACAAAAAGTGTGGGGCAATAGCCCAGACACTGGAAATCTATATTCTCAAATTGCTAGAACGGCCAGCACTTCCCCAAATTCTTATGCACAGTTTGGGTGTTAGCCCAGTCCAGGGATCATTCACAACAGTGAGCTTGATCAAAACCATTCTCTCAGAAACCAAGACAGTATAATAATATTGACATAGTCAAATGCCATCAGCTGGCAAAAACATAGTATCATGAGTCCTCAAACCACAAATGTGTGGTAGTGCACAAGAATTTCACTGAAAATCATGTCTGTCATAAACAAAGCTTGTGAGCTGTGAGTTATTTCACAAATAATCCCAATAATTGCAAGGTTCTTTTAGTCCAGACATTAAGTAACTCCACACGTTTGTCTTTTTATACATTATATCACACCTTCTTCCCAACATTATGGGATGCATAATTTGGTAAGGAAAATGGTTCTGAAGCTGTGCTGAGAACATTATGTTTTGCCACATAAGCTATACGGATACATTTGCAGCATACCTACTACAGTGCTCTGAAATAAAAAAAAAACCCAAACCTCCAGGATTCTGTACCTGATACCCAATTATATCTTGTAAGCAGTTACATTCACTTTGACCTGAAAATCTATACAAATCACATCTACTCCTATGTCTCTTCTAAGTATCTTAAATAAGATCCCACAAGGAAGGATCCTAGTCATTTTATTTAGCTTCCATTTTTACTGCAGCAACAAAAAAGAAAGCTGAAGGGACAGGCAATCAGCATCCACACTCAAGATGCCACTTGCACTTTAAGCATGGAGTGCCCTTTTGTCACGACCCGCGCCGGAGAGGCCAGGGCGGGCTGGCGGCGAGCGGGGAATTCCCTGGGGCTCAAGGAAGGGGCAAGGACAGCCGAGGGCCGGCGGGAGGCTTTCTTTCTTCCCGGCGGGAGCGGCCCGAGCTCGGGCCACCGGTGTGACAGGCAGCAGGCGGCGGGGTCTGCCACAGCAGGAGCGGGCGGGAAACTCCCTCAGCGAACCGTCCCTCACCCCACCGGTACCGCCAGCCGGGCTCCTCTGGGGAGCGGAGCGGAGCGGAGCGGAGCGGAGCGGGGCAGGGAGGGGGACGCGGAGAGCCCTCCCGCCGGGGCGGGGCGGCAGGTTCGCAGCGGACCCCCCGGCTTCCCGGGGGGCGGCCGGAGCCGCTCCTCGGCCCGGCCCGGCTGGGCGGTGTGGCGGCCGAGGGGGCGAGGGGTGGGGGCGACGAAGAGCGAGAGAAGAACGGCGGGAAGCGAGCGAGGCCGTGTGCTCCCGGAGCCGCGGGGGAAGGGAAAAGGGGCCGGCGGGCTCGGGGGTCGCTCGTGAAGGGGAGTCCCTTCCCCCGCCCTGCAGGCCCGACCCTCGTCCGACCCGCCGCC
>NW_010972653.1:3637918-3720936 GCF_000737465.1 Haliaeetus leucocephalus
GGGACGGGGACGGGGACGGGGACGGGCAAGGGAAAGGGAAAACTTGCCCCGCCACGACGCTGGAGACATTCCCTCCGGCAGTGCCTCACACCTTGTTCTCTGTAAAAATGGAGCAGTCCCAACTAAGAAGCAGTATTTCAGTCTTGAGGTTGTCCTGGCCGTTATTAACCAACCAAGGGTCCAGAAACAAACATCAGGCTCTGGCATAATATTTCAAATATCAAAAATGTCAAGACAACTTAAGAATTTTGGACATTGGTACTAATGTTTCTCATCTGCACAGGAAGCTACAGGGAAATAAAGCCCAGAAGGTGATAGTCTTAAAGAAATTAATCTAATACATGAATCTGGAAGAGTCAGCCGATAACCTGATTTTTCAGGCCAGACAGGAAAATACACTCAGTATGTTTATGTTACTTATCTCAGTATTTAAAGAAAAAATATGCATGTTTTAATCTGTATCCTGAAATCATTGTATCATCATTCCCTGCATTTTCCAGTTTGTAGTATATAATACAGAGCTGTAATCACTATATGGAGATCACATAGTGAATAAAAGAAGTTGAAATTAGAGAGGGGGGATCTGCCTGCACTAAGTAACAAAGCTGTTTGAAAACAGAAATAAATCTGACCCTATCCTCTCCCTTCTGACCAAACTTTGTTCTTAAAATGTCTGCTAGAAAGCCCAATCCACTTGGACATGCCTGTATACTTGAGGGATATGCTGATCAGAGTTGGAAGGTAAGAGAAGGACATCTGCCTGTGCTGTAGTAAGGAAGGAATATGAGAGTTGGACCCCATGGATGTTCCATTTATAGGTTTTTCTGCAGGACTCGGGGGACAGAGGTTTTATACAGCACTGCTGTGGGAAGCTGATGTGCAGGCGTGATCATCACAGCCTTTTTAATGTTCAAAAACATGATTCTCTTTTTCAATACTATGTTATTTTTTTAAAGAATCCTCTATTATGAATGCTTTGCTATCTATATTTGACGTCCAAACAGCAAGTGCTCAGTGGGAAGCACTGAGAAACCACTTTAAATTATTGTTTTGTGAGCTTAAAAGGTCCTGCACAAAGCAGCTATCTTTTAGGTATGCCATTTCTTCTCAGATCTCTACATATTTTACTAAGTGTTGTCTTTCACCCTGATAGGCAGCTCAGCCCCACACAGCTGCTTGCTCACTCTCCCCTGGTGGGATGGGGGAGAGAATCGAATGTGTAAAAGGGAGAAAACTCATGGATTGAGATAAAGAAAGTTTAATAGGTAAAGCAAAAGCTATATGCAAGCAAAGCAAAACAAGGAATTCATTCACTACTTCCCATTGGCAGGCAGGTGTTCAGCCATCTCCAGGAAAGCAGAGCTCTATCACACATAACAGTTAGGGAACAGTTGGGAAGACAAACACCATCACTCCAAACGTTCCCCCCTTCCTCCTTCTTCCCCCAGCTTTATATGCTGAGCATGATGTCATATGGTCTGGAATACCCCTTGGGTCAGTTGGGGTCAGCTGTGTCCCGGCTGTGTCCCCTCCCAACTTGCTGCACACCCGCAGCCTACTTGCTGATGGGGTGGGGTGAGGAGCAGAAAAGGCCTTGGCTCTGTGTGAGCACTGCTCAGCAGTAATGAAAACATCCCTGAATTATCAACACTGTTTTGGTCACAAATCCGAACTATACAAGCTACTATGAAGCAAATTAACTATCCCAGCCAAAACTGGTACACTAAATCACAGCAAGTCTTCAATGTGTAAAAGTATCATTTTTCTGACTGGCAAAAAAATACAAGTGAAAACTAGAAAGAAACAATGTAGGTGGAAGGCAAAGAATAGGTGGCAATGCACTGTAGTATCTGCGGAAGATGAAAGGTTGGGGAGAATGCTATCCTCTAAACAGAATCAAGCAGAGGAGCCTAAAACAACTCTCACAGCCCACATCCTTAGCCATCAACTTCTTTGGAAGTCACAGATTATTCATTCATTACATACCTCTTTGACCTTCTACTTAATCCTGTTCCCTCCAGGACTCTCAGCATTGCCGTATCTTGCTAGTACCCATCATCAGACTATTGTTGCCAACTACAAGGTGCCAAAGCAACCCTAAGAAACTGAAGGGAAAATAAACTGTAACTTCTCAGCAGTAGTAATTTGTGACCAAGGAATGATCTGGCATGGAGAGCAAGAAGGCCCAGTTGCAGAAGGGCTTAAACTGGCTGGAAGCAGGAATGCCAGAGACAGAAAGACTCCCTGTAAGGGAGTGAATTTTCCTTTGGTGATGAGAAAAGAAACAGCCTCAACATTGTCTTGTAGCCATCCTGGAACGGGAGCGCTCAGGAGCTGCCTTTGGGCAGCAGAGCTGGGCTGGGGAACGAACCCAAGGCTGGGCTGAGGTGCCCGTGCCAACACTCACAGGACTAGTGCTGGTGCAAGTGTGTATGAGGAATCGGTTTGTGAGGCATGTTTGCAGAGTCCTTGTAGAACCACTTATGGCTGTAGGACTGTGTCCAATGCATTGTTCATTCTTTTCTTTTTTCATATTTAAGCATAAATGTGTGTTTAATTTACCTCAAGGGGTACAATAAAAATTCCCCCCCAAAATGAAGCCCAAATCCTGTATCTCAGAAGAATTTTGAAGTATAGGCACAGTCTGCACTTGCCAAAAGTTTTTGCAGGATTCTGGAAAAGAAAAAGAGGGTATTTCTAGCAAAAACTTGACATAGGTTAGTCCTTCCCATAAATCATACAGATGAAGCCACAGCTGAGGTATAAATTCTACTCTCCTTCCAAACTGCAACAGACTGATATCAAAGTTCATATCTTCAGGAACAGAGAAAAGACCAAAATAAGTCAGAATTTACTTTTGTGATTTGGCCTTGTTTTGTGGTAGAAACAACAGAAGGATCCTGTCTCCAGTCCCTCCACAGCAACCTGGTTGCACTGGGGAATGTGAGGTCCAGAGCCTTCACCCATGCTGTTTATACAGTCTTTTATGGTTTGAAGAGGAAGAAGCAATTCTTCATACAAGATGCACTCCTTGCTCTCTGTGCTACCTTTAATATATAGTCTTGGGTGAAGAAGTGAAGATCTTCTTATCCAGTATTATTTTCTGAGCTAGTGTCCTCCACAGTGCCATGCTTTCAGTATATATCTAGAACAAGAAATCAACAGGAGAGATCAGGGAAGATTTAACTCTTTGCTCGTATTCATTAATTGTTGTCAGAAAAAAGTTATCATTAGAGTTCCCTTATTGAAACCTGTATTAAGGAAATTCTGAGAGACACATTTTCATCACCTGATGAACCTTTATTCTGCTCCTAAGACTATGATCGATTGTTAAATTACACCTTTCTTCCAAATTGTTAAGGAATTGTAAAATATCTTTTTTTCTTTTTTTTTTCTTTTATGCTTAAGAATTCTTTGGTATTAACCTCACCTTCTCTGAAGTTGCTACATCTCTGGTGCATAGAGAATAAGCAATGTCTAGACAAAGATTTGATAGGTCAATTGTGAACAACAGCTGGAAAGAATAACGGTAGCATATATGAAAGCAAGCTCTAGACCAAAAAGACTAAATTGCTATACGTAACATATGTTCACAGCAGGTAAAGAGCTTTCATTCCAATAGTAATTTTTACATTATGCTAATCTCTAAGCATATACAAGTCAAAAAAGCATGTTTTTTTCCTGATTTGTGCCATATGATTTGAGTCCAGCCTTAACATTATTATAGAGAATCATCAGAATGCCAACCTTCAAAATTGCAGACCAACAGAAACATTTGTGGTTTATTCCTACCAGTAAAACAGCTGCACCAAAAATAAGTCAATAGTTTGCTTATTCATGTTCAGAGTTATCTATGTTTACAGTCTGATATAACATCTTTTTATATTTGTCATACTCCAATTTTAACTTCTTTCAGTACAAGATTAAATAGGCAAAAAACTGCTAAAGAATGCATGCTGCAATGTGTGTTACTTCAGTAACGGTTTGGGTCAATATCAAATTGTTGGATGATGTATCTGGGCATGCAGAATGATAGAAATTAAGTGGGTAGTACACAGAAAGCAAAAGCTAAGTACAGCAGAATATAAGGGACAGTACAAACTAGTGTTAATACAATGAAAATAGGATTATAATAGTCTGATACAATGAGATTTAAAAAACAATTTCAGATAACAATAACAGTGAAGAAGATTAGGAAGCAGAAGTTACATTTTTTTTAGATAAGTTAAATTAGTTAGCTGTGGTTCTATCAGATCTTACAAGTTTGGGCTACATGCTGAAGGACATCTTGAAAGACTGGTAAGCATGGGACCTGGTGATCATAATACAGCACTATGGATATATGTGCAAGTGTTTAATACTGAGCTAGAGTATGCGTTTAAACTTGTCAGGTGCTCTGTGGTAACTGCCAATGTGTCTGCTCTTGCTCTATGCTTACTTCAAGGTTAATGATCCCTTTTTTTACATAGGGGTAAAAGCATGCAGTAGCTATTGCAAAGCTAAATTATGGTAACTGGTTTGTCTCAGCTACATACTCCCTAATCCAGCAATTTAACCTCCCACACGGAAGCAGAGAAGATTTGTTTCTTAGCTTCACTCACATCAATGAATGGGCATCAGAAAAGCATTTCTAAGCATACTTCAAGTACGATATTTAAAATAAGAGTGATCTAAATACGAAAATACCAGCTTTTAGACTACAATGGTAGTAAAGGTAGAATCTAGCTTCAAGATTACCTTCCTATGCCAAATGAAACTTCTTTTCCTGGGACATGCCCAGTCTTAAAATTCAGTCTAAATGTTCCATCTCTGAATTACCTACCACTAATCAAGTTGCACTGTTCTGTCTACTTCTTCCCCTAAACAGTTCATCTGACTCTACTGTGTTCATGCTCTTCAGAAAGCTTTCATACTTTATTTCCCTGCCACAGCTCTAACTGCCCATTTGGCAGCTCTTGATCTGTTTGAGTGAATCCACAACTAAATCTGTCCTTGAAGCATTCCCATCCTCTGAGAAGGTCTTAGTCCCTCCTTGCCTTTTTTTTTGCTTGCCTCCCCTTTATTTTACCTGGAACCCATTTTGTCATTGGCACAAGCTAAATTTTTCCCTGGCCAATGATGAGGACTACCTTGTAGCTTCACCTTCAAGGCAGCAAAACTCAGTTTTGTCTGTACCATTGCACTGACTACTCTCATCTGGTCCAGGTTTCCCTTTCTCTCCAGAGGGCTCTTAAACAGACTGTTATTATTTAATCTACTTTTAATCTTCTTCCATAATATCAGTTTCTCATTTTTTGTAATAATTTTCCAGAGGTCCTTTTTATTTGCCTTTAAGTAATGAAGACTCTAAAATTAAATAATCATTGAGAGAGTGTTCAGAAACCTACTAAATTTGTGGAAGTAAATAATCTGCATACCCAAAGCAGATCACCTAGACAGCCACGTTATAACCCAAACTGCTTATTTGAAACTTCTACTCTTCTTGCATTACCTTTGTCTAGTTACAGATTTCCATTTTTTTCCCCCCTCTACCTTTTTAAATTTCCTTTGGGGTTATTCTACCAATGTGTTTAATTTAATGAATTTTAAGATAAAATTACATTATTTTATTTCTGTATTTTAAGTTTCAACTGATCCTTCTTGTTTATTTCAGTATTATTACATTAAATTTTTCGTAAAAATTACCAAGTAGAACTACAGATGTGCGACATTTAAGAAAAAAAATTGGTAAGACATTAGAGTTCAAAAATTTATCATCTCAAATATTTTTGAGAGAAGTAACAAGCATCATGTATTTTAAGTATATATACAACATATATATATGAGTGATTTTCTATGTTATTGGCAAGGTCAAGGATTTAGTTTTAGTTGTTAAATGCTTGTAAAAATGAAGATTAGATCATTTTAAGCTACAGGCTAGCTTAAGTAGCTATTTAAGCCTTTGGTAGACATAACTTAGAGTTAACCTGTACATTTCAAAGTACTGGAAAAAGCTCACTGGAGGCAAAATAATTCACCTGAGGCTCAGGTTTGGTTCATGTACCGCATGATAAAAGGTAATCTAGAAAATAAAAATAACAGATTATATAGACACTTCAATGTTTTAAAAACAGATATTGATTCTTTCCTTTTAATCTTTATAGTCATCAACACAGCTGCCTTCCTTACTCATTGCTACATACTTTAAATCTCCTCAGAACTAAATCAATAATGACACTTCATAAACAAAGGCAATCAGACCATATCCTTTCTGTTATATACATCTTTAACAGCTAGATTGTTTCCAAGAAACTGCTGATCAAGCAAGCAGTTCAGAAGGCATTCCAATCTGGTAAACAGGTCCTGTTTTCTCTGAAGTCCTGAGTATCTTCCCAGAAAATATAATTCACTGTAATTCTGGACTACAAAAAAAATACAAATTATTTTGTAAACAGTCAGAATCTCTTTACTTTTCACATCAGGAAAATATTAGCAATAAAATATTGGTTACACTGATGGATCAGTTACCAAAGCAAAGAACAGGGAACAAACAAGAGAAATGACATTTAATAAGAAACAAGTTCCCTGTTTCTTTGCTTCTGAAACTTCTCTGTGCTACTCAGACGGCTCAAATGACATTCAGTTATTCGCCTCCCATATGTCTGTGATTTAATTATAATCAAAACTGTCAGGGAGGTATTTTAAATCACAGGGGTTTGTCAATGTTTGCTGGCACAAGCATGGAAATTTTCTGTGTTAATCTTTTCTCTGACTTCAAATTTATATTAATGGCCATCATTCCTCAGGCTGCCTTCCGAAGAAGTGCTGGGGATCATGATTGAAAGAGAAATAAACTATATATTGCCTCCAGCAGTGAGCAGCTGGTGTTTTAACTGTCTGAGTACAAACTTAAGATGTACAATTCTGGCTTTATATGACAAGGGCTTTTATGGCTCAGACACTAACAGCACCTAGCTTGTCCAAGTCAACCATAAGGATTGACATGAAGAGATTATTGTAAGGCTAACTGCATTAGAAAGAAGCTGTCATTAAGTGGAAAAGTGTGAAAAAGTTAAGGAGGTTCAGAATGCTTCACTGAAACAATTATTTTCTCAAGCAGAAAAATAAAACAATAGAATGTCATCTGTCCTAATGCCTGTACACTTTTCAAAATTTATTCGTTAAAACAAACAAAAAAACCCAAGCCTGCAATTTATCCCTTAACTGTTTTAAGACTCGTAATTCTGATTTAAAAATTAAAAAAAAAAAGAAAGAAAAAGGAAAAAATACTTATCACTGTTGTGTTTTTTTTCTTTTATATTGGTGCAGATAATGTCTCTTGAGAGATATCTCTTTCGAAGAAATTGGTAAAATTATAACATTATCTCACCCTTTGTACTTAAAGTGTGATGAAATAGCTTTGAACTTCTGCAATGATTAACTCCTCAGATGTTACAAAATAAAAGATCTAAGTGGAAAAAGCTAGAAAGACTGAAATGTACATTGTTTTCAGAGTTTCACTTAAATTCAGTCACTGTAGAACTTTCTTTTCTTCTTCTGTCTTCCCAAAAAAGGAGTTGCATTGCATTTGTCTTTTAATGTCATAAGAATTATGCTGTCCCACTTAAATTTTTGTCCATTTTTTTGTGAATTATGACCAGTCTCCTAAATTAAGATTCTCTTGTCTGACTTTTAGAAGTATACACTTTTCCATGATTAAAAGCAGACCTCTTTTATCAAAATAGGAATCCCTGATATAAATCTATCAAGTTTCCATGGTATACAATACAGATCAATTGAGTATAAATATAGCAGAGTAACAGAAAGTGAATTAATTTAATGCCTTATTCCAAGGTGCAGCCTGTAATACTATGTCCTGGTTTCAGCTGGGATACAGATAATTTTCTTTCTAGTAGCTGGTATAGTGCTATGTTTTGGGTTCAGTGTGAGAAGAATGTTGATAACACACTGATGTTTTCAGTTGTTACTAAGTAGTGTTTAGACTAAGTCAAGGATTTTTCAGCTTCTGATGCCCAGCCAGCGAGAAGGCTGGAGGGGCACAAGAAGTTGGGAGGGGACACAGCCAGGGCAGCTGACCCAAAGTGGCCAAAAGAGTATTCCGTACCATGTGACGTCATGCCCAGTATATAAACTGGGGGGAGTGGGGGGCCTGGGGAGGGGTGCTCCTTGGGAACTAACTGGGCATCGGTCGGTGAGTGGTGAGCAATTGCATTGTGCATCATTGTTTTGTATATTCCAATCCTTTTATTAGTATTGTTAATTTATTATTGTAATTATTATCATTATTATTGTCTTCCTTTCTGTTCTATTAAACCGTTCTTATCTCAACCCACGAGTTTTACCTTTTTCCTTCTGATTCTCTCCCCCATCCCACTGGGTGGGGGGGAAGTGAGCAAGTGGCTGCGTGGTGCTTGGTTGCTGGCTGGGGTTAAACTACGACATACTGTTACTGATAATTTCAAAAAATTATTTAATTAACACAGTATGTTGGTACTTGACTAATCATGTTACCTTTGAAGGTATTATTTTAGTCACCATGGATTATTTCCCAATAGCAGAGAGCAATAGGACAAACTATTTGGTAAATCCCTGGACTGGTGATAAGTCACAATTATTATTTCCAAAATACTGATAAGAGGTTGAGTGTTATAAAAACAGAAAAGAACTTCTAGGAGGAATAAGAAAAAAGAAATACATGACAAAAAGAAAGAAATATTTGGTTGTTCTGTGCCATGCCTTAGTTTTTACACCCATCCAGGTGAGTATAAAATAATGTTGTTTTAATATGTAACATTTTCAAACTCATCTAAAGAGCTACACAAATTGCTTGACAATGGATAACTGGGATCAAATTAAAAATCACATCATTACTCAAATTAATCAACTGTAAGAGGAAATTAGGGGTAACTTCTAAAATTTTGTAAATAAAGGCTTACAGAAAAAATGGCTATCATTAAATTTGTATTTACCGGTAATGTCTAGATCAGTGTACCATTATCACTTCTCTTCATAAGTTTTTTCTTCTGTTAAGAAAGATAGAGTTTAAAGCAGGTCAGTAGGTAAGTAATGATCAAATTTTATCATCACCTATTACGCCTTTCTTCATATCTGTAGTAAGCAATAATTTTTAACCCTTAGTAAACAATTCTAACATAGAAGCGCACTGCAAATTGATGGCTTTTTTTATTTCTGTGGGGTTAGTAACACTTGCAATTGTTGTATATTAATAGGAATATAAAGCAAATTTAACCTTTTTCTTTCTATAGGTAATCAGTCTGATTCATCTGAAATCCCATCTGCTGTTCATGTCATATAGCAAGAGGAACAAGAAAAATGTACAGAAAAATTTAAAATGTAGAGATAGTAGATTTACCTTTAATTTCTGGCCAAGATATTTATAACACCCAAAATGACTTTTATATAATTTCAGTAAAATGTTCCAGCATTCAATTTAATAGTGGACTTTTGCTCAAGGTAGGGAATCTAGAATAACAAAGTAAAAATATGTATTAGACAGTAATGTAATAGCATCCTCACCCTCGATAGTCCAGTAAATATAATTTTGCAGTAACACCTGAAACACCACAGATTTTTAATTGACCTGATAGTGCAAGTCTCAGGAATTTTCTGGCTTGTCTTCGGGTGAATTAATTTTAGTTTGTTTTAGTTTTCATTGTTCCCTAAATTTATTTTAACTTTAGTTTATAGGGATGACAAGTAGTTATTCCATTTGAACCATTTTTGACTCCAAAATAAAATGTGATGTCAAAGAAAGCAGACAGGATGGTATCATAGATTACAGTTGTCAGTCAATGGTCACTACAGGAGCACAGTTTTATACCGATCAGGTAAAATCAGTTTTAGAGATAACAGAAAGGAACTGAAAACTGGAAAAGCTGGGATCCTTTAAAGAAAAAAAAAAAAAAAAGCACTCAAGCAAACTTCGGTAAGAATATGTCTAAAACCAAAACCAAATGTCCCCCAGACTGAGGAAGAAATCAACAGCATCATGCACTGGGCAAAGAGGGGGAAGAAATCTCCTCTAGCTTTCTAGTGAAACCTAGTGAAGATTTCATGATGCTGACAATTTGCTATAACCCTCTGTCCCGTTACTGGCTTGAGGGATGCTTCTCTGCACCAATTCAGGGGCAACACAGCTTCTGCTCTTGTAGATAGGAAACCAGCTGCATGCTGTGCTCTGGACAGTGCTCAAGGGAGCAATTGCCTGCATATGGAGAGGCCCCAGTACTTGATGAACCTCCAAAGATCAATCCCATTGATGCACGTCAGTGGTTTTGTCATGCAAGCAACATCATACAGGGAAAGGCCTAGCCCTACTGGCCATAAATGCCTATGTAATTCGCATATTGCCTAAACTCAACCTGAATTCAAGCAGCCTACCAAGATAAAAGAGATGCCAGATTGTGGTCCTTTTGAGCCTACCAGGTGTCCATGCTCTCCCAGAATCAGCAGCTCAAGTACATTAACAGGGATTCTTAAAGAGGTACGAAGGTAGAGTTCAATAAAATCCGTCTGATTTGTACACACTTCTATTCAACTAAGGACTTTATATTTGTAAATATATTAGCATTGCTCCAGCTGTGCTTCGTTCTGACACCAGTCCAACAGCTTGCCCTGAAAATGTTCATCTCATTGGCTTCTCCTGTCAAGACAGGCACAAATGCCCACAGGGTTGAGGTGCAAGCGAAATTTTGAGTTTCTCATTTCTCCCAACGTCTCTGTGATTTGAACAAGTGCAGAAATGTGTCTCTGGTCACCTAGGCAAGAGCTGAACTATAGAACTTTTGTAGTTCAGAGGTTAAGCGTCAGGTTAAAGGGGTGTTTTGAGGTGTTGAAATCCTTTTTGAGCATTTAACCTGACATAGCCTGACACTTGCATTTGATTTGCATTTAGTCTTCCATTCACAGTGGACCGATTAAAAATACTGGTTTTGGCTAAGCTAATTCCAGACCCTCCCAGCTCTTTCTTCCTCAATATGTAACATAAATTTCTAGGTTTTTACTTATGTCATGTAAGGCATTTGTCATATGATACCAGCACATGACAGAGCGACACAAATATTTCTTCTCATTGTTAGAACCTTAAACAGAGTTATTTGCACCTCAGTGTCTTCTATCTAAAGTTATTCTTTGATTTAGTCCTAACTGTTCAATCAACCAGTCAGACCTGTTGTCCCAATTCTCAGAGATGTTTCATTTCCTGGTCTGGTCACCAGTCAATGCCTACATTGTGACAATACCTACAAGGCCTCCAGTTGCAAGGACTGGGATTTAGTTACACTGCAGAATCTTTGTTCTCCATTGTGGGCAAGACTTAATTTAACTCTGTCCTCTAGCTATAAATAAGAATAGAGATAACAGTACATTTTATAATGTACCTGCCATTCATATGAAGTGTGACCTTTGCTGATGCATTGTATTGGGTCTGACCGAGATGGAGTTAATTCTCCCCATAGCAGCCCTCATAGCACTGTGCTCTGCATCAGTAGCTAGAAAGGTGTTGATAACACAGCAGTGTTTTGGCTACTGCTGAGCAGTGCTGGCACAGCATCAAGGCTGTCTCTCCAACATTTTTGCCCCCCCTCAACGGCAAGCTGGGGCTGGGCAAGATCTTGATAGGGGATGTAACCAGGACAGCTGACCTAAACTAACCAAACAGATATTCCATACCATATGACGTCAGCTCAGATATAAAAGCTAAGTAAAGGGAGATGGAAGGGGGGCATTTTTGTCTTCGGGAGCAATCACTATGCATACTAAAGCCCTGCTTCCCAGGAAGTGGCCAGACATCGCCTGCTGATGGGAAGTAGAGAATAACATCATTTGTTTTTCTTTGCTTTCGCGCATGACCTTTGTCTTCACTTTATTAAACTGTCCTTATCTTGACCCACGAGCCTTTTGTTATATTTTCGCCCCCCTGTCCAGCTGAGGAGGGGGAGTGATAGAGTGGCTTTGGTGGGCACCTGGTGCCCAGCCAGGGTCAACCCACCGCATGCATTTAAAAAGAAATATAATCCGATAATGAATAGATCAAGAGAATAGTCATGGCATTACATTAGTGTTCAATACTTGGTTAAAGAATGAATATATATGGAGTAGATCTATTAGGACCTGATCTGTGGTCAAATACCAACATAAAAACAGATGACACAGTATAGTCATAGAATCTCAACTCTCAGAAAGATGAGTATAAATTTGACAGATTTCTTTTATTCTTCAGGTTCTTGGCCTCATTTTTTTTCCATTGTTTATTTTAATATTACCTAATGTTCATGAAAACAGGACCTGTTCATTACAGTCAAGGAATTCATTTATGGATAATGTTAAATTTTAGAAAGATAGACTCAGGCCATCAAGAATTCTAAGAATCCTCATTCTAATAGTTTTTATAAGAATTAAAGTCATCTGAGAAAGATAAGGTCAAAATAATTTTCAGAACTAGTTATGGAAGGGTAGAGGAGACTAATCCCATTCTTCAAGTCATGCATACACATGCTCTCAGACTGAGGCTTTTAATTTATACCTTCAAGAAAACAGTATACCATCTGCACAAAACATCTGGACAGAGGTGCAACTGGTGCCTTGCTTTCTACAAAACTAGTTCTTTAAAAACTGGACAACTCACTAATCATCATCTAATTGCAGAGCTGCTGCTGTAAAATGCCCATGAGTGCAAAATAATAACAACTGCATGCAGGAGGCAGATGGTACCACCCAGACCCGCAACATAGAAGCAGCTTGTAATCATTTGAAAAAAGAAAACATTTCTAATTCTAAGGAAAACTACAAAACAATTGTACTGCATACTTTCCGTCTGTCTTAGGTACTAGGTTCTATTTATGCATTTAGGAATATGATTGACATTTGTAATTCTTTCGTCAGAGGGAGAAACACAGACAAGAAAGTGTATTATTTTAACATTTGAAGTAATACTCATACATTTTAATACAAATACTATTTCTGCTGTTATGTCATGTATTATCCATTAATTTCCCATTTGAGGAGGTGAGGTAGGAGGAATATGCCTTCTGTATTTTGTAGTTTGAGAGGAGCATCATACACTTTGAAACTCTGAGGTCAGTGTCACAGTTTCGGCCCAGCTGGCACCAAAGCACCACGCAGCCACTTGCTCACTCCTCCCCACCCCCTCCGGTGGGATGAGAAGGACAATCAGAAAGGAGAAAGGAAAAAAAAAAAGTAACCTCGTGGGTTGAGATAAAGACAGTTCACTGGGACAACACAAGGAGAGAAATTGCAATAATAACAATACTATGAATGAAAGACTATACAAAACGAGTGATGCACAATGCAATTGCTCACCACCCACAGCCTGACACTCCACCACTTCCCCTGCTGTGATACCACCCCGACTCCCCAGCCTGCTCCCTGGTTATATACTGAGCATGACGTCCCATGGTATGGAATATCCCCTTGGCTAGTTGGGGTCAGCTGTCCTGGCTGTGCTCCCCGCCCCCCAGCTTCCTGTGAAAATTAACTCTATCCCAGCCGAACCCAGGACAGTCAGCCATAGGATAATGTATTCCTTGTAGACAAACAAGCGGAAAATTCCAAGGTGCCAGTACAGCTAGGCATGGCCTTTATTCCAAAGGTGCAAATACTTTTAAAAATAACTTTCACCCAAGCAGGCAAAATCTTTGAGAATATAAACTGGGGGCTTGACCACGATTCAGAGAAGGCTTGTGTCAGTTTGCTATTTAACACCTGTTTAATAATTTCATGTTTGACTTGTGACCAGAATGGGTAAATGGGGATTTGGCAGCTGATGTGGAAGGGAGCACCCAGGAGGCCTCGAGCTGCTGCTCAGGGCTTTATGGGACCGCAGGACACAGCATGCTGGTGGTGGCAACGTTGCAGGGTGATCCCCAGTGCCAGTAGGATTGGCAGTCCCGGACAGTCAGAGACCTTGGACTTGGCAGAGTTCCTGAGGGTGGAGGTTTTGGTGGCATTATCTGTGGAGCATGCATACAAATTATGGAGCCAATGGGCTGAAAGAAGCGATGAGCAGACCGTGTAGCATCAAGGAGGGCGGTTGGGGGACCGCAGCTTATTCGCAGAGACTCTGGGGGTGGGGAAGAGCTGCGCAAGCTCAAGTTGCACAAAACAAGGGACAGCCAGAGGATATGCTTGAGTGGGTGGAGGGTGTTATGGAGACTCCCATGACAGTGGAAGCTGGAAGCTTGTGACTTCCAGCAGCAAGAAGGTTATTTCTCCACTTGCAGGTGTCACTGACAAAGTGTAGGACCATAGTATCTAGAAAAGGTAAACAAACTATGCCCAGCAGGCATCCAGGTCAGCAGGGCTGGATTTGCAGACTGGAAACGGTGCCACCAGGCGAAGGTAATAGGTGGTTGTGCTCAGAGCCTCCCTTCTTCAGCCAGCCGAGGCACTCACCTGAAAAGCTGACTTGCCAACATTATCTGCCCGAAGCTAAGAACTGCTATGTTTTGGAGAGACTGCCAAGAAGCATCCAGCCCACCATTACCCCTTGCTGTTCATCCATATGGGTTCCAACAATACTGTCCAGAGAGACCTTGAGTGTGCTAGGAGTGACCACAGAGTTCCAGGGGCCAAGATAAAGGGCATGGAAGCCCAACTTGTGTATTCCCTGGGCCTGCTGATGAAAGGGAAAGGTCAAGTAGGAGCAGATGCACCTTGTATGTCACCATGGTGGTGTGTGGCTGAGGTGGCAGGCAGAGTGTGGACTTTTATGACCACAAGGACCTATTTGAGAAACAAGGATTGCTGGGGAGAGACAGGATCCATTTGACAAAAATAGGGTAGCAGCATCTTCACCAACAGACTTACAAATCAAGTGAGGACCACTTTAACTAAAAAGCATTGAGGGATGGAGTTCAACGACCAAAGTGGAGAACAGAGGCAAGGAGGACAGTGGAATACAGTGTAATGGAGTATTCTCCCACACTTCTCCTGATAGAGCAGCATGACTGGAGGCAAATGTCAAGTGCCTGCACGTGAAAAAGCAAAACAGGAGATAAACAACGAAGAATCAGAAATCCATATGAAACAGCAGAGTAGTAGCCTCACTAGGTCATAGAAAAGTAGTGGGGTATCTTGTACAACTGGAGTGGAGCAATGGAAGGGCACAGACTCTTCAGGGAATAAACCATTCACTGTGGAAGGAGCCCAGATCACTGGTGTAGGTTAGACACCTCATCTTAACCGGCTAAACTATGGAGAGATAAATCCTATACAAGTAGCTAAACTTGAAACAAAGCTTTATCATTAATCCATGAGGTTTGATCTCCTTTGAGTGGCATTTGATAAACCAAACTTCTAGAAAATTGGTACATACTTTACAGTTTCATCATCATCACTTTGATATTCCAAGCTCTGCTTATGGTTTCAAGCATTGAAAAAGCAGGCTGAGCAAGTTAGTGCCCTAGATTTCATTTGTAATATTTCTAGACTAGGTATCTCACTTTTATTGTACCCTTTTCTACTGAGTACATATAATCTGGTGACTGACTCTTTTACAGTTGCTACAAAGAAACAATAAACACTCCTCTGACTAACCAGGGCATCTAATCATCCTTGGCAATCAAAGGATTTGTAAATGTCATTGCACTTTGTCACATCCTTCCAGCTGACAGTGCAACACTGATGATTTCACTCGAGTGCTAAATTCTCTTGTCTGACCTCCAAACATGGCGCACATGAAGAATAAAGGAAACTGAAAGCTGGCATTTTCACACAGAAAATCCTTAATCAAAGTTGTCGAATATGCTTATGTTCAAGAAGGACAGGGTCCCTAATATATATTAAAATATATATATTTGACATAGCCCATTTTCTGTACTTCATATGATTCTACCTGAATAGAATTTTAGGTCCAGGGTTAATGCTTTCCTGTGTCCTGTGTATTACTAATGAGCTTTGTAAACTGTGTCATATTTAGGGACAGGCAGAATTGATTTCCATCAAGAGTGTTTACAGGATATAACCCTTATAATGGGAAGAAAGTGAGCTGTATCATTTGAAGCTGTATCCTACATTATGTGACCATATTGTGTTATAAATGACATAGGAAATTTTTAATATTTTTTTCTTGTGTTGCTGCCAGTATTCTACAAGTTTTCTGCTTTTTCTCAGAAATTATGGATAAACAAGCATACATATACTAGCATGCTACTTTCCCAACAAAAAATAGTATGACATTTTGCTGAATTATTATTACAGAAATCAACGATTTATTCTAGCTTTTCAGAAATTCCGTAAAGTGAGAGTTTGAGGCCTGAAAGAAACAAACCAGAAACTTCAGGGTTAAAAACAATACCAAAACAAAAATCAGAAGTACATTTCTTGTGCTGAACTTTTCAGTGAGACTTGTCATCAGATGTGTTGAACTACAGCAGATGTCTTCTTCAGAGCTGACTATCCAGACTCACTATGCTCCCTATACAGGGAGAAATAGCCTGGGCAGGTTTCTTGTTATCATAAAGCCTATGTCTAAGTAGGTGAGATCAATCATGCCCCAGCAAAGTCTACTTTTTTAATTAGCTTTTAAAGCAGTTTGGTGCAATGACATCAAATGTATATATGCACACTGTGGTCCAGTTTAATCCCTTCCACACAGTCGGCAGTCTCTAATTTATAGAAAACATTATAGTGTTTTTTGTTTGATTTATGGGCAGTAGTGATGTATTTGCTTAAAATGTATCAAAACATTGTGTTAATATTCATAGTGGTCAAAAAAGCAAACTAAATGTCATTATTGACTAGGAAGGAAAAAGAAACAATGTATTTTTGTATTAATCTATTGTCTGCCTGTCTCTTGCATATTTTTAGAATCTATCTGGACCTTTGACGTAAAAAGTACAGTAGAATTGGAAAGACAGAAAAGGGCAACAAGAATGATCAAAGCAATGGAATAGCTTTGGTATGATGAATGAGTAAATAGACTGGGACTCTATAACCTTGAAAAGACACAACTGAGATTCTATAAAAGACTTTAAAATTATGAGTGGCACAGAGGAGGTGAATAGATATTATTATTCACTCCTCATGATATAAAACCCAGGTGATTTCATGTGAAAATAACCCTGACAGGTTTAGGATGAAAAAAAGAGGTTAGACAGGAGACATACTAGATATTAGACAAAAAGAGATAAGACAAACTCACAGAAGAATGAAGAAACAGTGATGTATGGTATAAATAAAGAAATTACTGTTGTCTTTGTTTTAAGGAGCTCATTTCCAAATAGAAAGTAAAAAGTATTTGACAGGAGAAGAGCAGGAAACAAGTTCAACAATTGGTTCAAATCTGTCCTGTAGGGTCCCTGAATACAAGTGTTTTAATTGGAGCCTTTAAAAAGATCTGAAGAGAAAAAAGGTGCTGTACTGAAAGTGTAGTTATGTCTACTCTTAAGGCTTGTGCACGTTTTGGTACAAAGATGGATTCCAGCACAGCCACATCTTCAAGAATCACTTGTAAAACTCTAAATTCTGCCCCCTCAGGAGAGGTATTACTCCTTAGAGACACTGTTCTAAAAGCCAAATGAGATGCACATGTTCAGTGTTTTTACCTACAAATAAGGAGAAACGTTTCCATTTTCAAGGTTGAAGAAATGATCTAATACACTAAATCACACTGACTACTGCACTGTGTTCCTGAAGCAACCGGTATCTTTTTTAGTTTTCACTGCAGAGGCCATACATTATTTATGAGCAAGACAAGTAGCTTTATCTTCAAAGAAAGACCTGCAACTCTCATTGACATCCCTGAGAGATGGCTTTTTTTTTTCTTTTTTTTTTTAATTGAACTATTTATTTGAAGACTTCATTATGAACTTAAGAGCCTCATTTAAAGCATATCCGTTGGAAAATCCTGGTTTTCTTTAGCAGTTTTTCAGCAAGCAGTAGAGTGGAACCTTGTCAGGTAGAAAGGGTGAGGGTCATGTGGTATTTTTTCCTTTATTAGTAGTAGAAAATAATTTCAAAGGAACACATCTTACTATAGAGCTTTTGGCAGTGCAGTAGTGTGAGCTCTGCTGTTTCCATATCAGTATAATTAAGCTGCGACCCTGAAAACACTTTATAGATAAGTAGCTTTAGATAGAATTAATATACCCTAATTTTAGCAGTTAAAAAATTAGCATTTAGCTTAAGCTAATTATCCAGCCTCACTATATAGAGGCCAAAGAGTGACAGAGGTTCCTCCTAAAAAAGTTATCTGGGATTAATTGTCGTCTGTACATACAGATCAATACTTAGGTGTCCACCATCTCTAAATCTGATCTAGTCCTGTAGGCTATTTTCATTATTAATGTAGAAGAATAATTATCACCAAAAGACAATTTCTCAAAAATACAAATGGAAGGTAGCTCAAATGAGTTACCATCTGCAGATGCCTATTTTTCTGTTTTGACTGTATAAGAAGTGACTAATTCAGAATTAAACATTGACATTTTACTGTTAAAATTAGTCAGGTAAATGCCACTCACCCTTACCTTTTTATTGCTAAGGTTAAACATACTGAATTAAAGCACTTCTGAAAAATCTCAGTGTGCCTCTCTGCATCTGCAGCTGTCTAAATAAATTCAAATACTGGACTTCTTAAAATTTAGCCTCTCATGTAAAATAAACGCATTAGTACTTTTCTACCTCACAAGGAGAGTGAAATTGAAAATGCACTAAAGTTTGTGAGATGACCATTTCTACAAAAAAAGTACAAGAGTCAACATGATAAATCTGCAGAATTAAGGTTTTATCTTTATATTCAATATAACAATGGTGGACACAGTTGTTCGTTATAGTATATAGAAGTCATTGTATTGCCTTAGGTTTTTTATCTGTCTCTCCAAAATTCAGGAAACACCTTCCAGAAAATAAATGAGGGCTGGCTGTACTTTTAGACATATACTGAAACTGTATTAATCTCTCTTCCACATATGAAAAATCATTCCATTGACACACCATGACAGTGACATTACACTCTAATAGACGTAATAAAAATAATGCTTAGTCCCACTTTGATAGATGTTCCACCCTTCTAAATTACACAGTTCTACAGATCTGTCATTGCGCGGGAAAAAATCTTTTAAAAAGGAAAAACCAAACACATCTCCCCCCCTTGCAACAAACAGAGAAGCTGTTTTATTTGATAGCAAATAAGGATATAGGCCTTCATTATTTTGTACTAGTGTCACTTTTGTACACATGCTGCAATAAGAACTAGATATTTGGGAGTAGGGAATAGGACAACATAAACTAAGAGGAATGCTCAGAAGGCTATATTGTGCAATGGAATCTTCTATCCCCCAAAAGAGTAGCTCCATCCAAACTGTTGAAGAGAATGGTTTGGGGATAGCACATACTACCTCCCAAAATGTATGCTGGTTGTGCTGGGGATGTAAACTTTGGCATACTCCCAAACTAGTGTAGTTAAATAATATGAACAATGTCAGTCTGCATGGTGGTGTTGAAGCCTTGCTTCAAAACAGAACCTGAGAAAAGAAGAGAAAAGAATAAAAGCCAAACACAGACACCAGGCTTTGGGGAAAAATGTTTTGTAAACTATAGAAAACAGAAAAACTGGTAAGCAAACGTGTTCCTTTTTCCAGTCCATGTACTGTCACAGCTCAAACAGAAATATTGTGCTATACAACGGGCTTTACTCTACAAAAAGATGAGTAAGTCTTTTGTTTCACTCCAACTTTGAATGAGATGTCAGAAGATTTCCTCCCACTGCCCCTCAGTAGCAGGAAGTGGGCTGTGTAGTTTTTGGCAGTCATTAGTCATCGCCAGCAACAATTTTTGTGTTAACTTAGTGTTATTTGGCTGCCTGGATAGAGTGCTGACAGATTTTAAGAGTAATGCATAGAGGGATGGCTAGATTTTGAAACTAGTTGTAGGGTTGACTGAGGAAATATTCAGGAATAATGTTTGACATAGATAGGAATAAAGACTGGTGCAGGGAGATTGTATAAATAATTCCATAGGTATATATGGATAGATGACATGCTGAAGCTAGAAATAGGTGCTGCTTTTGCAGGTAGGATTAATTAGAGCTTCCAAAGGGTCCCTTCCTCTCTGTTTCCATTGCAGTGGGTGCATGAAGAACTCATGAGGAAAATGTTCTCTTCTGCTGTGCTATTGTCAGGAAGATGCTAAGTGAACAGAGACAGTTTTGTTAACTTTAAAGAACTGTGAAGCAAGGAATCGTGCTGCAGACACAGGAATGAGTACAGGATAAAGGAAAGTGTTGCAAGTCTATTGACCTTTGCAATTGCCAGAAACAATATTTTGGGGACAGTTGCAATGAGTAAACCCATACCTCATATTGATTCAACCAAGGCTCAAAGATAGAATTCACACTGTAGTCCCAGGGGTACAAAACCTACAATCTCCTAATACGAATGCAGCTACATTGCATGAAGAAAATAATAGTTCTTTAACTCCTTCTTTTCCTGTACAGTGTGTCAGAGCATAGAAGAACACAAACTCTTCTTTCACCATTTCCATTAACAATGTGATGATTTTTTCACGGATTGTCAAAAGGTTTATCCTGTGTCATCATCTATGACTAGAGGACATTATCCTGCTGCTGTTTACTTAAACAAAGAGAAATACTTCTCCTCCTGTCAGTAACTAGTTCAGAACCTAATGAAAAGATCAATATGTCTGATTATATTTTCCTGTTACACAATGTTTACTTCAGATGAGTGACTGAGTCCTCAGAAGCATGATGTGGTTAGATTAACAAGCTTTCATTTGGAAGCGTGGAAAAGTTTAGAATTATTTGGCATTATCCAGTTAGCCTCTACCAATGAAGGTTGATTATGATTGCTGTTTAGGTACATACATGCCATGCCTAATTACTGAGCATGTCTATATGAGAATATTTCAGGATTGTAGCCAAAGGTGTCAGTCAGAGAAAAATAAAGAAACAAAGAAAAAAAACCCCACCATCACAGCATCAGTTGAGAAAAGGACATCTTGCATTCTTCAGTTTGAATTAAAAGGAAAGAGCTGATAGGTTACAAATTCACAAAAGCATAACCTGCCTGGAGATTCTATGGCAATTGATTAAGCTCTGTAGGGAGTGAAATACATTATTGACCCATAAAACAGAATTTCTGTTGAGAGTGAGTAAGCAAGTTCCATACTGAAAAAAAGCAGTCAAGGCCAACTGGCCGTTTAACTTAGCAGCTAAAAAATTAAAGTTAAAATTATTTCAGCTATTGCCACATCTTTTTGCAGATTTAGCATGAACATGTTTCTACAGGGAAAAAAAAGTACTTAACATAAGCAGTGAACAGCATAAAATTAAGCAGAGGCAAGAACTGGCCAGCTCCATGTTAGCTGACAATAGCACTCCATACACAAAAGGCCAGGTTTGTCTTTTGGTGTTAAGTCAAAAAGCAAAAAGGTAAATTAATAAACACTAAATGTGCATAATCGTTGTTTATTATCAGAAAAGCAAATCCTGGTATTCACCTGCAATGACTCGATACTTAAGCCATTGCTGTTGAACTTAATGGAATTTCATTGGAAATTAATAGAGTGTTACCATTTGCTAACATTCATATCAAATGCCTCTGCTCTCAGTAAAAGCCTCCTTTCTCATCAAAGCTTATCTGGCTCATTTCTTTTCTTGATGTCAAGACTCAAATTTGTCAAGTCACTATAAGCAAAGCAATTTATCTATAGATGTTTGTAACTCCTGCTAAATGTACTGTTCCTCATAACTTGTTAGTTATGAAACACCTATCATGCCAAATTTTCACAGAATTCAGTAATAAGAACATAAAATCTGTCAGAGATCCTATGCAAGTTCTGTTTGAAAGCAAATACTTTAACCTTCTTGAATAGATTTTTTGCTTTTTGTTTTCCGTAGAAAAATAACCAAACTTAGTTTCGTGTGCCTATTCACATCTTCACAGTGCACTAAATCTTCTTTACATTGGCTTTTTGTAGAAAAAAAAGATGTACCTTTAGATGTGAAAGAATGCATAATGACATTCCAGATAGGCAAGAATTTAAGCATATGCTTTACTTTCAGCACAGGACTCATCCTATTAATTTCAACCTCTCTGGAAAGACTCCTGGAAAATGTTAATGTAGTGTCAATTGTAAAGATGTAGTTGTCTTTGTTCCTTATCTTTTGAAACCATCTAAATTATTTCACTTGAGATACATCTACCTGCTAACAATTTTTAGCTATTAGTACTGATTATTATTATTAGTGAATACAACTGTGCTTTCCATTCTTTATATGTGAATTGTGAAAGTTTGTATTATTAGCAATTATCATTATGTCCATTATTACGGGGGGCTGAGGCATCGTAAGCTCAAAACAGTTGTTAACAGCTACCTACAGACAAATGGGAAAGCGATTGAATAAAATCTGTGTGTAGAGTCCCAGTTCAATAGCCTGTCCTGTCTCTGAGATCACACTACGTGACAGGCCTTCGAAGTAATATTCCTAGAAATCCACCACACCTGCTTTTTCAGCCTGAAAGATGTCAGATGGTTCCCACACATTCCACTTACAGAATGATTAGCCATGGAGATTAAACACTCTCATGAGTGAATGCTTAACCTGCAAAGTAAAGATTAGGGATCTATGCATTGTGGCTTAACCCCAGTAGGAAGCTCAGCCCCACACAGCCGCTCATTCACTCTCCACAGTGGGATGGGGGAGAGAATTGAAAGGGTAAAACTGCAAAAACGCATGGGTTGAGATAAAGACAGTTTAATAGGTAAAGCAAAAGCCATGCACAAGCAAAGCAAACCAAGGAATTCATTCACCACCTCCCGTGGGCAGGCAGGTGCTCTCAACCATCTCTAGGAAAGCAGGGCTCCATTACACATAACGCTGACTTGGGAAGACAAACGCCATCAGTCTGAACATCCCCCCCTTTCCTTCTTCTTCCCCCAGCTTTATATGCTGAGCGTGACGTCATATGGTCGGGGATATCCCTTTGGTCAGTCAGGGTCAGCTGTCCTGGCTGTGTCTCCTCCCAACTCCTTGTACCCCCCCAGCCTCCTCGCTGGGGGGGGTGGGGTGAGAAGCAGAAAAGACCTTGGCTCTGTGTGAGCACTGCTCAGCAGTAACAAAAACATCCCTGGGTTATCAACACTGTTTTCAGCACAAATCCAAAACATAGCCCCATACTGCCTACTATGAAGCAAATTAACTCTGCCCCGGCCAAAACCTGCACACATGCATTCATTTTTTCCAGCCTTTGCATTATCATGCCTATATTTAATTTGAATTTTAAGAAAAGATTATTGCAGAAGAAAAGATTTCCACATAAGTTTTAAAATACCTGATATTTTTCTGTCTTCCTCTTCTCAAGTTTTATATGCTTGATTTTATAGTTAAACCTCAATAGGTAAGACAACAAGACAGCAATAGGAAGTGCCTCAATTTTAGCATTTGTAGTAATCCCTTTTAGAACAACAAAAGTGATCTGTTTGAAACCATAAATTGTGTAAATCGGTAGTGATGTCTCTACATGACACTGCATAAGAAGCAAAAACTACTGGACAACACAGGTCTATTTAACAGTGTGTAACATGCAAAGAAAACAAAACATACCATGTCATGTCTTGTAGGTTAACAAAAGCTGAAGACAGAAAAAAACCCTTATTATTTCTTCCTTCCTGCCAAAGTGAGATCGTTCCCCACAGTATAATTTTCTAGTAATTTGCCCAGTCTCATTCTAAATTATTCTAACAGTGGGGCTTCCACTACTTCCCTTAGGAAGTGTAACCATAGATGACAATTTGACATTCACATTACACTCAAGTCCCCAGATGACACAGTTCAGTCTAACGTGACAAGATTTATTGTGATGGACTCCAACATTTGACAGGCTCCAGTACAATGTAATGTGCCGTGAATGGGTGATTTAAACGTTTAACAAAACTGCTATAGCTATAAAGTAAAGCTGGTTGAAAACCGTCAGAAAATAAAATAAATAAAATAAAATAAAATAAGTCTCTGAGCATTAATTTTACATGCAGTACATTGATATGTATTGGCAAACACTCCTGTAACCATCTAATTTTTGTCTGCTAGGCTCTAGACAGGATGAACAGAAGAAGCAAAAGTTAAAGCTTTAATTCTGAGTATTAAGAGACTAAGGGCTGTATTGTGAAACACGGTTAATCTCAGAGAGATGAAAATAAGAATCTAACAGCATTTTCAAAAGATGCCTACATGTCTAACTGCATATTCAGGTGCTCAATGACTTTAAAAATCCAGGGCTTAGATTTTAATGGCAGGTATTTGTACAGATTTTAACTGCTGGCTGTACAAAGCTTTGTGTCAGGACTAGGAAGAGGATGCAGAGATGGAGGAAGAAAAGTCACCTTCTGACAGAAGTGCTGGTAGGGTATTAGCACTGATCAGTGGTTTAAGATATGATCATATTGTAAACAAACACTACAAGCAAACAATAAATAGGCAAGCAAGAGGAACTGAGCAGTCAGGAAAACAGTTGTCCTGGTTTCAGCTGGGATGTAGTTAACTGCCTTCCTAGTAGCTGGTACAGTGCTATGTTTTGAGTTCAGTATGCGAAGAATGTTGATATCACTGATGTTTTCAGTTGTTGCTAAGTAGTGTTTAGACTATAGTCAAGGATTTTTCAGCTTCTCATGCCCAGCCAGGGCACCTGACCCAAACTGGCCAACAGTGTATTCCATACCATGTGACGTCCCATCTAGTTTAGGAACTGGGAAGGGGGGGGCAGGGAATGGCCGCTCGGGGACTGGCTGGGTGTCGGTCGGCGGGCGGTGAGCAATTGCCCTGCGCATCATTTGTACATTCCAATCCTTTTATTACTACTGCTGTCATTTTATTAGTGTTACCATTATCATTATTAGTTTCTTCTTTTCTGTTCTATTAAACTGTTCTTATCTCAGCCCACGAGTTTTACTTCTTTTTCCCGATTTTCTCCCCATCCCACCAGATGGGGGGGGAGTGAGTGAGCAGCTGTGTGGTGCTTAGTTGCTGGCTGGGGTTAAACCACGACACCAGTCGAGAGAAAACAGAGGAATGTGGTTGGCACAAGTGTACTAGTGTAACAAATTGTGCTTGTTTTGTTTGGAGCAGCTTTTGCTTTACTTATTAAACTGTCTTTACCTCAACCCACGAGTTTTCTCACTTTTACCCTTCCAATTCTCTCCCCCATCCCACCTCGGGGGGAGTGAGTGAGCAGCTGCGTGGTGCTTAGTTGCCAGCTGGGGTTAAACCACAACACAAGTGTATTAGTTAAAATGAGCAAGCTTTGTGGGAGCCATCAAGCCCACCTCTTATAGGGTCTAAAGAAGAAGACACTCAAGCATGCTCAGGCATACAGCTAGTGAGCTCCAGCTTGGAAGCTGTGGATCGCAGAATACTGGTTTTGCCACAGGACTGATTTTATAATATATGGCAGCTCTTGCAGTCATCTAATCTAATCTAATCCCTACAAAAACACGCTTTCCTCTCCAGTCTCCTCAGCAGTTTTGTCTCCCTTGTACCTTGGTGGCCAATCCTCTACTTTATCTGAGGGGTTAGTACTGATTACCTAAGAAGTCTTTGGAATCTCAGATTATAAATAGGATCCATCTTGTCCTTATGGTCTGTGAATCACTTCTTCCACTTGAGCAACTCATTCATCTTCACATGGAAGAAATCATTTTGACTTCTTACAGAAGATGAAACATGACATTCTTACAGGTCACAGCCACTCTGTGAAAAGGCACAGATACCGGTGGTTCAATCATTTATCAGAATATGTATTCTTACAATGTTACACTATTGCAACTAGACTCTTCCTCAGTTGCCAGAAGGTGAAAGGCCCTCCTACTTTTATGCTGCCCCTTTAGACTATGACAGTGGGGGAACGTCAGTTCCAACAGCCAAAGTCACAAAGGCAATGAGGCTGCAGAGCATCATGTCCTTGTGGCTTTATCGCCGCAAGCTAGGAGATGAGGTAACCATTTAAAACAAAGGTGAATGGGAGACTTTTTTGGCACAGGAAAAAAGCAAAGTACAAACCTGAATCAATATGCTTATGAAAACTCTCTTTGCTCACTCTGTTTCTGCACCTCTTGTTTATGAATTCTAGGTGATATTGGGGATTATTTTTGTTGTGCTTAAAGTGATAATATTTAATTTTCTTTTTTTGAGTTGTAAATACACAAAGTATTCACACTGAGGAGAGTTCTAAGAGACCTACCTTTTGCTGACTACATATTGTATAAGGTTTACAGGGAATCTGAAACTCAGCAAATTTTTGCATTTAAATTTTATATCATTACTTTTTTACATTTTGTTTTGAAGGATGTACCTAAGTGTTAGTTACTGTAAACTCGACTTTGAATAAAATATTGAATGGGTGCTTTTCAAAGCAAGTAGTAACCCCTATAAATGTAAGACTGTAAATCTGAAGAGCATTGGCTCAGAAAGGAATATGCAATACAATTATTTTGTCAAAACTGAGAATGCTTTACATTTCTATAAAATGTCTTTGTTAAAGAGTGCACTACAGCTCAAGCAACATGTTACAAAATATCTGTTTTAAGAAGGAGTTATGTCAAAAACTGAAGATGTTCTGCTCAGAAGTAAGAAGGAATCCAGAGGTAAACACCTCTATGTCAGAGTCATAAAAATACACTCTAAACCCAGTTTGCTTTCTCTTACTTCCCTTTGCAAGGAAAAAGAATCCCACTTTTCTAAAGCTTGGAAATGTCTGAGAGATGGTGTTGGCTTGTTGTTTTTTTTCTTTTTTATTGGGAATACCTATCTTTTATAAATGCTCAAAAGTCCTAAAAATTGAAAGTTTCAGAAACATACTAAGGACTAAAAAAGTTTTCAGGAGGATGTTATTTATGTTTGTTCAGTTTCTCTCACTATTACAAACATCTGTTTAGTTCTCACATAAGAACTTAGGTAAGTTATTTTCTGGCAATCATTTCCAAACATTGTTTCAAAATAAGACTTATATGAATTAATATAATTGTTATATGCCTTACTTATGACAATGTAAAGATGTTTCAATATCAAACCTGAGTACTAATGCAAGAAGCAATATGACTAGCAAAATAACACACACTGGAGATTTAGTTCATTTGCATTTCTTAAGGAATTATGTCATCAAATGTAAATCAAAAACAGTTTTAGAGATAGACAGTAAGAGAAGATAAGAGATTATATAATGATTTTTCAAAATTTAAAACTCTCCTAAAACATTAAGTTTAAAATACATTCAAACACTAAAGCAGTCTTTTTAGTAGAAATCAATGGTTTCAGAACCCATTTATACCCAAGATTTACTGCCTCTTAAGCTTGGCTGGAAAAAAGAGAGATCTCAACAATGCTGTGTATGACAGAAAAAAAAAAAAGAAAACCCTCAGTTTTTAGGTATCCGCTGATAATTTTTGGACACTAGAAAAGAGGCAATCAGTCATGTAATGCATATCAATTAATAAATTGTGTATTAATAGGTTGAGATATTATTACAAAGAGCAGCTCACCAAGGCACTGAATTGATGAAAGAATAACATTCTGAATTCAACCAGTGTTGGGAAGGTACAGATTTTTTTCTTTAGCAGGAAAATAAGATAGAAATAAAACATAACTAACTTGAGCACCACCAAAACCTTTTCACTGTCTGACCACTTCACTGCTTTCATTTCAGGAAAAAAAAAAAAAAAAAAAAAGAGAGCAAACTGATGAACTGAATGCAGTGAAGCAGCAGCAGTTTTTCCAACTGAGCATTGATTCTTCATCATGAGTGGAACAGATCTTGCAGCCTGTGTTGCTAGAGGCTGAGATGTATGTTAGAAAGATCATTTGATACTTCTTCCAAAAGCTGACATACCTGGCTCTTGGTCAGACACAGCTCAGTCATTTCTCTGTACCTATATAAGATACAGAAATATATTAGTCATACCATATAATCTTGTACTTCAATATTAAAAAGACACTGTAAATTGAAAAAAATAATAACTTCTTCCTTCGAGCAATAACATAATTGGAAACTCCATCCTTGAAGAGGCAAAATATGATATTCTTGATAAACTGAGAGGAAAAGCACAAATGAAGTTGTATTTAAGATACTTCTTATTAGTCTGTCTCCAAATAGTCTCAGTGACTCCATAGACAAGTATTTTGTGTTGTCACATGGTTTGCTCAAGATTGCTCACTTCAATGAATTTCTGAACTGTTAATGTGAGTTGTACTCACTGTTTCTGGAAATGTAGGCTTTGATCTTTAGTGCTAAGAAACACCTTGAGAGATAATTTTTAAGATTTACCCTAATAAACTTTATTTATGTAGAAAATCACTCTACATTATAATTAAAAAAAAAAAAGTTAATTAAAAGTCAATAGCTGGACAATTCTCTTTACTTATGAGTTCTATTACTTGCAATTAAAACAAATGTATAATTATATCTTGTCCTGGTTTCAGCTGGGATAGAGTTAATTGTCTTCCTAGTAGCTGGTACAGTGCTATGTTTTGAGTTCAGTATGAGAAGAATGTTGATAACACACTGATGTTTTCAGCTGTTGCTCAGTAGTGTTTAGACTAAAGTCAAGGATTTTTCAGCTTCTCATGCCCAGCCAGCGAGAAAGCTGGAGGGGCACAAGAAGTTGGCACAGGACACAGCCAGGGCAGCTGACCCAAACTGGCCAACAGGGTATTCCATACCATGGGATGTCACATCTAGTATAGGAACTGGGGGGAGTGGGGGCAGGGAATCACTGCTTGGGGACTAACTGGGTGTCAATCGGTGGGTGGTGAGCAATTGCATTGTGCATCACTTGTACATTCCAATCCTTTTATTATCACTGTTGTCATTTGATTAGTGTTATCATTATTAGTTTCTCCTTTTCTGTTCTATTAAACCATTCTTATCTCAACCCACGAGTTTTACTTCTTTTCCCGATTTTCTCCCCAATCCCACTGGGTGGGGGGGGAGTGAGTGAGCAGCTGCGTGGTGCTTAGTTGCTGGCTGGGGTTAAACCACAACATACCTATAAAGTGAGCTTTTCTAGTTTCTTCTACAAATTCCAATGTTGTGTCATGGTGGTTCTTTTCCGAACCACAATATATAAACCAACGAAGTTCAGAATAAAACTTAAGAACAATGGTGCAATGGAAATTTGAATATTCTAAATCTGAGTATTTGAAGATATGAAACTTATTCATACATGTATGCTGGATAATTTCATGCAGAGTTTTTTGAAAGCTGGGCGTATAGGCTGCAGCTAAATTACTGTATAAGGAAATGACCAAAGCTTATTCTCAAGACATTACTTCTCCAGTAATACACATGTCTGCCTTCTAACCTTCATTGAGCTTATTCAGGATCAAAGAATGTAAAATCAGAGTAATGCGTCAGGCATTCTCTTTTTAACAGTTACATGAATAGTGGCTTAGAATTCAACCAGTAAACCTCTCGTTGCAAGGTTGTCCAATGTGAAACATGTTCAACACATGTCCTAACTGTAGGTATTTGACTAAGTATTGTTTGAATTCCAGTTCCTTAATCTCTGGGGCAGAAACTGCAGGTTCTCTGTTAGACAGTTAGACAGTATTATGTACTGTCTAACACAATAGTAATAGGACGTTTATGAAAAATACACCAGTGCATAGGTGAAAAAGCAAGCCCACCATTAAAGGCAAATATTTATAAACTGCATGCAAGGTAAAGAATGAGCTTAAAATTTATTTTCACATTTGGCTAAGGGTAAGCGAATCTTCTATGAATAGCTCATAGGTCTTGGATATCCATTCTGCTCTGTATAGAATCATAGAACAGTTTGGGTTTGAAGGGACCTTTAATGGCCATCTAGTCCAACCCCGCCTGCAAGGAGCAGGGACATATTCAGCTAGACCAGGTTGCTCAGAGTCCCATCCAACCTGACCTTGAATGTTTCCAGGGATGGGACATCGACCACCTCTCTGGGCAACCTGTTCCAGTGTATTACCACCCTCATGGTAAAAAAAGTCTTCCTTATATCTAGTCTAAATCTACCCTCTTTTAGTTTGAAACCATTACACCTGTCCTATCGCAACAAGCTCTGCTAAAAAGTTTGTCTCCATCTTTCTTATAAGCCCCCTTTAAGTATTGAAAGGCTGCAATAAGGTCTCCCCAGAGTCTTCTCTTCTCCAGGCTGAACAACCCCAACTCTCTCTCTCAGCCTGTCTTCATAGGAGAGGTGCTCCAACCCCTGATGATCTTCATGGGCCTCCTCTGGACTCACTCCAACAGGTCCCTGTCCTTCCTGTGCTGAGGACCCCAGAGCTGAACGCAGGACTGCAGGTGGGGTCTCACCAGAGCAGAGCTGAGGGGCAGAATCCCCTCCCTCAACCTGCTGGCCACTCTGCTTTTGATGCAGCTCAGGATACAGTTGGCTTTCTGGGCTGTGAGTGCACATTGCCGGCTCATGTCCAGCTGGCTCATCCACCAGTACCCCCAAGCCCTTCTCTGCAGGGCTGCTCTCAATCCTTTCATCCCCCAGCCTGTACTGATACTGGAGGTTGGCCCAATCCAGGTGCAGGACCTTGCACTTGGCTTTGTTGAACCTCATGAGGTTCACGTGGGCCCAGTTCTTGAGCTTGTCCAGCTCCCTCTGGTTGGCATCCCATCCCTCAGGTGTGTCAACCGCACCACTCAGCTTGGTGTCATCTGCAAACTTGCTGAGGGTGCGCTCGATCCCACTGCCCATGTCATTGATGAAGATATTAAACTGCAGGACACCATTTGTCACTTATCTCCATCGGGACATTGAGCCCTTGACCACTACCCTCTGGATGCAACCATCCAACCAATACCTCATCCACTAAACAGTCCAGTTCTGTAGTAAGTTTTCTTCTTCATTCTAGTACTTACTGCTCAAGAGATTAGTTACTGATTATCTGCATTAAGACAAATGGGGAATCTTAATGCTTTCTTTTATTTAGCTGCTTTTTCTCAGTATTGCTTAATTACTGACTTAAAAGGGAACAGAATATTGTATTTCTCTCATTCTCCCCTCCTCTTTTTGTAAATTGTCTTTGTTGCACCCTTTTGCACTCCTGGAAATTACTGCATACAGATTTATTGCCTTTGCTAATCATATTTCTGACTGTTCATACCTCGCTTAGAACTTTCTTTTTCACCTGAATAATTATATGAGGACAGAATCATCGCTTGGAGCTTGCCTAAGGCACTGCATCTCAACACAGGAGTGCCTGAGCCCTAGTTTTACTGCAGTATGCATTCTCACTGCAGAACAAAGTATGCATTCTCTCAGCCAGATTCCTCCGATCAGCCACTACAGTGTTCAAAAACCCAGAGGGTATTTGCTTTCATTCACTCTTTCCATTGTCTATGAGTTGTTCTTTCATATTTCCTTTCATTTCACTTTGCTTTTGAGCAATGCCTTGATCAAACCATCTAGGAGTTCATTAGATGATAAATCTTATTGTTGTTTTAAGTAACATTTTCTATTGTACTTCAGCTCTGCTTAGAACTATGATCCAGTGAGGCCCTGAGCACTCTCAACTTCTTTTTGAGTCCTGACACAATAGCTTTCAGTGTTACCAGCTCTCTACTTTGAATCACAAATTCATTCAGCAACAAAATAGAATTTACAGGGAGGAGTCTGACTCAATTTGGATTCAAAAGTAAATACACTTACGATCACTTGTCCATCTTTTTTTAGAATCATATCATGGAATCACAGAATCACGGAGCAGTTTGGATTGGAAGGGACCTTAAAGATCATCTAGTCCACCCCCCCTGCCATGGGCAGGGACACCTTCCACTAGACCGGGTTGCTCAAAGCCCCATCCAACCTGGCCTTGAACACTTTCAGGAACGGGGCATCCACAGCCTCTCTGGGCAACCTATTCCAGTGTCTCACCACTCTCACAGTGAAGAACTTCCTTACATCTAATCTAAATCTACCCTCCTTCAGTTTAAAGCCATTAGACCTTGCCGTATCACTCCTTTTTACCTAAGAGTATACATATATGAAAACTTACCTAAATCAACACTGGGAGAGAATAGAAATTAACTGGGACAAAAGAAGAAAACTAACAAATACAGTCTTTCTTGCTCACTGAATAAATTTGAACGTGGCAAGTATCAGATTATTCCTTAGATATTTTTTCTATTTGCCACATTTCCCTTAGATGACCCTTTAATTGTCAGATAGCCGTCAGAGTTTATTTTACTGAGGTAATGTCAAACAAATGTGAAAGTCAAACAGCATGTGTTTTACTGTGTGACTAACACTAACAGTCAGAAATGTGGCACAAAACCTGTTGATGCTCCTAGTAACATGGATTTGCTGCTCCTGACAGTGATGTTATTTGCACAGTAGTTGTTTTCTCATGGAAGCACTGCAAATACACCCACAACTGTGCAGTCAACTTCATGGCCTTTTCATCTGTGAAAAATCTTGCTAAGTTTAACTGGGATAATTCTTAACTTTACCTGTCTCTCAGAAGCAATTGATGAGTTCATAAGTATACTCTAGACTGCAGGAGAAGACAGTAATGTAATCTATGCTGATCAACTTTTGGATAAAAACTCCATCAAAACTGGCTACATGATTCAAACACAGTTAGGAACAGCATCCAGAAATGCCTTTTCACAGACTTCTTGTAAGATAAGGCACCAAAAAAGGACTCACTCTAAAATGGACCTCAAGCAATCTGGCAGCCAGCCTGGATGCTGCCTCCCTTTCTTCTTCCCAGGAGACTCATTCAAGGTTCTACACTATCCCTGCTGATAAGCAGTTATTAAGAGAAAATGTGGTTCAAATGTTAATGTAAACCTACCTGAGTCTTTGTATAACCATTAGCAAGACAAGATTTGCAGGTAAAGGAAGTATTTTATCACGTGACAAAAAGAGATGAGTTTTCTGGCACAGCCAGCATTTCTTCAAGTCTGAAAGAAAAGCAACAAATTTCAGACCTAAATGCCAGGTTTTGATATTTTTATGGAGTTTATCAGTTAGATTATTGAGAGAAGAAGGTAGGTTGCACACTTGAAGTCATAGGGATTTAAGTGAGGGGAGAGATGTGATGGTTATTTTCTCTGACAAAGGGAGCAGGACTTTTTTTAGCATACAGCACAGGACAGGATGCAGAGCATGTGGGCGTTAAGAGGCAGCATGAGAAAGTGTGAGAAAAAGATTATGATAGGTCACAAAACCATAACTCTAACAAGCCCTTGATTTGGTATCCATAGGAGTGATGTGTTTGAGTTCTCAGGCTTACCCTCCCAAGGCTTTTCTAGCTCTCTCTGACAGACCGGCGGTCGAGTGGTTATTTTTCAAGGTGTAGTTTTCTACTGATAACCAACTGATCCTTTGACTGGGATTGCTTGTGTGAGCATGCCGGGCCCAGACTGTGACCCCAACCCCGGCACCCCCAGGGTTTGGCAGCCGGGCCCATCCCCTCAGCTGCACGGCTGCGTTTTGGCTCCGGCCCTCACCAGCGCGCCTGGCCATGCCCCTCTCCTGCTCGCTGCCATGACGTCTCTGCTGGGCCTGGGGCTTGCGTGCCACGGCAGCGGGGTCTGCCCTTGCAGGGCTCTGCCTGACCCTGGTCCAGCGACCTGGGCCTGCTCCACTCCTCCTGTGGGGCCGGGGGGCTGTGCTGGGGGTGATGGCGGCCTCGGCTCTCACAGCCTGGCCCTGCCCCTGCCCAGCACCCTGCCTTGCAGCTCTCCGGCGGGCGGCACCTGCTTGTCTTAAGGGAATGGCAGTTGTTCCAGCTGAAAATTTGTCTTTTTTTTCCCACCCCAGTAGCTGACTTAGCAAATAATATCAGCTTTCTGGGCAATCAGATAATCAGGACCGTAACAGCACTGCCACAAAATGTCATTTCTTTAGATCTTTGTCTCACGGCTGCATCACATAACGAAGTCAGTGCTGAGGCATTTCAATATCTCCCTTTTTTATGCAGCTTCGGCCATCAGCCTTTGTCTTGAGGCCATTGTAGACAGTCTGTTCTCCCACCCTGAGTCTGAACCACTTTGGTTTCTCTTCAGGTCCCTGTCTTTCTTTACCCTGGACTCAGAAACTCAAGACTTTGTTCTCTTTTTGCTCCCCAGAGCCATAGGTGTCAGGGAATGCCATCAAAGCCTAACCTGAGAGACCTCCCCTGGTCATTCCTAGGTCTGTTTCTCTTCCTCTGAATATAACAGACTTGCCCAGCCTCTAGACACCTGTCACATTCTTGCCTGATCACTGACCCAACCACAAACTCCATCATAATAGGCATCACCTAAAGAACAGAGCAAAAACTTGTTAATAGGAATGAGATCTGTCAGAAAACTTTGGGCCAAATTAATTTCCAGATTTAGTTGCATTGAATTCAATATTTATTTTAGGGCTGAATTTGTTTCTATCATTTAGTGACTAATTAAAAAGACACCTTATGGCTCTCCTGAGATGTCATGATGAAGAAAGGTGGCCAAGCATCCTCCTGGAAACTTCTTCAGCATGTCATTGCTGCCCTTCGACAGGCATGATCTCTCACACAGTGTATGGAGTACTTGCAATACAAGGTCATTTTTTAACCCCAACCTGCTATTACTATTCTGTTAAAATTGCCACCCATGAGGCATATTTTACAGGACTTGCCAATCTCTGGAAACATACTATGGGAAATAAACTAACCAAACCAGAAATGGCGTATATCAGGAAAGAGAATAGAGCTCACAGGGAATGGGTCATAAAGTTGAAGATTTGAGACTTGACATAAATACCCTGAAAATCTACAGTGTACTTAAGCACATGAAAAAATGGTCTGTGTCAGCAAGCATTTTGTTTCAGGAAATGACAGAAGGGAGTCATAAAGTTTGCAAAGTGCTACTGAAAAGGAAAGCAGCCCCCAGTGCCAAGCAGATAACTGATGCTTAAACAGCTGTTAAGTGTTATGTTCTAGACTGCAGCCCTAATAGAGAATTTGCCAACTAGAGACTATTAATAATAAACCAAATATTTGCATGTTTATACATTCTTTCAGCTATGGATCTCTATGTTTGATGTGCTCTATGCAATGGAGCTTCAAAATGCATTAATAATACAGCTACATAATTGAATGCTCCTCATGTAGACTGAGAAGTTAAGCAAGTAAAAAAAGTAAAAACCCAAGGTTATACACTAAATACTAAAAAAATCAGGATTAAACTCCTTGATTCTCTATATTGCATTCCTATGCAACAGAAAAAAAATTGCTGTAATTTATTATCCAAACAAGAAAACCAGTACAATGGAATGTGGTGACCAACTTACTCTTGCAAGTGTGGCATTTATTTCCTAGGTGTAAGTTTTTCAGCTTTGGATGTACTCAGAATCCCAATATTTTTATAAAGCATCTTGTTTTATTTGTATATCCTCCTTGTCAGATCACTTTAATGGACAGTTCTTCTAATTGTCTGTGTATATATTTGTTACAGTTGTATTTTATTGGTAGCAATAACAATGATCATAACACTCAGGGTACGCTTAAGTACTTTTTCTTTTTTCCTAACTGAACACTATGCTCCATGAAGGCCTTCCTAAAAATATTTAAACAGCCTTAATCCTGGCTGGGATACTGTGTTAATTGCTTTAAGGACAAGAAGATGTGATATATTATGTCATTTATGTTGCTGGTCCTGTCAGCTACAAATTCTTTCCCCACAGATGAGATCCATCAGACATGACCTTAGCTGAAAATGAGTTAAGTTAGTCATAAACTCTTCCCAGTCAAGAAGAAGAGTAAGGCACTTCCTCAGGAGAAGTCACCCTACCGATCTAAGCATCCACCTCTCAGGCCCAGGTCTTTCTGTGATTGCTGAGAAAGCTTAAACAGCCAATGTAAATTAAACTTTTAGGTGATTATGGAAAGTGAGACAAATCCTACCTTAATTTTCCAATTAATCTGTAGCAAGATGTGATACATTCTCACTTTTTCCCTCCAACTGATGTCACGAGATATGATAATATAAATAATGACAAAAATAATTTGGAATGGAACTACGGAATGTGGAATTATATTATGGCTTGTAGAGTTACTGTATCAGAAAATTTAGTTGGCTAAGATTTTGCTTAAAGAAATGAGCCATTACAAATCCACTTTACAATGATCATATTTCAAGGCACCACTAGTGAGGTCTTGATCTTTGGTTGCATACAAGGAAGATTCTGAAGATTGATGGAGCTGCCATGTAGACCCAAACTATCTGATTTTTAACAGCTGCAGAAGTGACTTTATTTTGCCTCTGTCTCTGTCATGCCTGAGGGGCCACCTTTGACACACCAAGTCCTGCCATTTGGCAAAGAGAGATTTTGTATGGAATTCATGCAACGTCAAGCTCAGACTTTCTAATCTTTCAAGTTATGCTGGTCTGTTAGGGACAGGGGAGACTATCGCCATGGGTGTCAGTGTAAGCAGAATCATGCTTCCTTCATCAAATTGCAAGAAAACCAACTAAACATTTTCCCTTTTCACTCTAAAAATAGATGCTTAATCATTTTTAGGTCAGGAAATCTCCTGTGTTCTGTAGTTTTTTTCTCAGATTTCTCTAGACTTATATTGCGTATTGTGTCTTACGAAGTGTTTGAGTGTATAAAGTATTATTTATTGGATGAAAGACAATTTTGTAAATAATACAACATACAACTACAAATACATATTTATACTAGTGTATCAAGAGGGACCAATACTAGCAGAATATCTGCATGAACCAAATATTAGGGTATATTTTTCAAACCTCTTTGAGATTTAGTACAACTTCTTTCTAATTAGATGTGTTCTCTATATGTACGTATAAATTTTGTAAATTTAAGCATGCCAAATATTCTTGTTTTAATTATAGTAAATAAAAGTGGTGTTTTAAAGAATGAAACTTTAATGTTAAATTCAATTTAACAGTAAAATGAAATCAGCAAGAGACACTGGATCTTTCTTAGTGAAAAGCAAATGAAATATTATGTACCATAAAAGTGCACAGAGTAACAAGAGAATTCTAAAATCTGTCCAGGACATCAGAAGAAAACAGAAGTTTCAAAAGAAACAAAGCACAGTTTAACATTAGTATTCAATGATGAAGGTTTTATTTTCTTTTTCTAATTTCTTTGAAGAAAAAATAATTATTGCAGCTGAAATAGCACATTGAGAAGTATGTGTTACATAATCAGATGGAGAATTTGTTCCAAGTGAGAAAACAAAACAAACTAAAAAGGAAAAAAACTCCTGCTACAGCTCAGAGTACTACAGTTTTACACATTAGAGATGAGGGCAAAATCAAAGGGTTTGTGACTTTTTTTTTTCCTTAATAGACAAACTTATTTCTCCTGAAGGATATCAAATAATGTCTAAACTTTGATACAAGGATTGTATATACCCATGAATAAAGAGTTTTCTCAGTTAATTTTTTATGTTTTTAAATGTCTTTTCTGCTTTTAAAGGAGCTCTGCAACAATGTCCAGAAGAAATCTACTATTAAGCTAGAAAGTCTGAAAAAATCCCATTTGAAATGAAATGAGAAAACCCACTTTTCTGGAAACAAGAACATATTTGTTTTGTTATTTCCAGGCTATAAATATTAACAATTTGAAAGTTGACTTGTAAAGACATCCTTTCTCAGACTGAGTTAAGATAAAACTATTTTACAATCCATCTCACCAAAATGTGTGATTATGGGGAACTTAAAAGTCAGTGCTTGATTTTGGAAAAAACATTGCTCTGTGATTTGCTGCACTGGGAGAGGAACACATGGCTGCAGTGTGCAGGAGCAGACAGGAGACTGGATTATGACACAGTGAGTGACAAAACCTCTCTTATTCTGAAGACGAAGACTTGACTTCACCAGAAGAAAATCTGGATACAGTCTGAACAGGGTCAGTAGTGGTTGTTTCCCCTCCTACTGACTTTAATTAATTCCCCTTCCACCTCACACCCCATCACCACCCCCCCCCCCAAAGTTATCTAGTTTGAATAATCATTGTGGATTCAGGGGAACTATTCACAAAAGAAAAGATTCCGTCTACCATATAAGTAAGTGGTTTGCAGGATTTTTATTTTACGGTTATGACAGCCTACTGGGATGTTCCATTTTCTTGTTCCCTGCTTGGTAACTGCAGTATAAGGAGTGAACTGATTAATGATCATAGTCATTACAGAGAAGTGGGGGAGGCAGATAGATGGCTAGATGGCTAGATGGATGTGTCAGTTGTGTCGTTACCATCTCTGATGTGTGTGAACACTGGAACAAAGTCAAATATAAAAATAAATCATCACAAGCAATAGCAAAATGAAGATGTGTACTTGTAAGTTTATGTATCTGCATGTCTTTTTGCATATATATGTTCTTTATATATGTTATGTATAGATGTTTGTGAGCAGAGAAGTATGTTTACACTATATATGTGAATATACGTACATACATTTATAAAACATCTTCAGTACATATAAAAAATATGTAAGTTCTGTATGTATATAGGTATACACACATACTAAATATAGTAAGTGTATAAAATTTTATTAAAATAAGTTCTCTTTTCTTACATAAAACCTTGAGTCCAGCAACACACCAAGCCCATTGTCCTTTACTCATTGCATAATTAAAACTATAAACCTCGTAAGCCTCACCAAATCAAACAGACATTTGATGTGCTTTGTTGGAAAGTGGTGTAAGCGCTACGTGTGAGCCCAAAGTGTTTCCTAAATGGTCCAAAGATTTATTAACTTCAAAAGTTTATCATTTTCTGTTTGTTTTTTTTTTTCCAAGAAAGAACTCTTTTTGCCAAGAAAGCATCCAAACTACAGGATGCTTTCATTTTACAACAGATGCTTAAGGGTCTTGTTAACACCTATATCTAGGACAAAATTAAGTCCAGGTGTTTTGAGTTACAAAAGAGAAGAAATTAACTTTGTGGGTAAGGGGAAAACAGGTTGATTTTGATAAATTTTGTTTAAAAAGGAAATCTGTTGATAGGTTTTAATGATGCAGCATATGCTGCTATTGATCTGAAATCTGCATTAAGTGATTTGTCACAGCGGTTCACAGTGCTTAGGCAGAGGGAGCAACTTATTGGGGATGCTGACCCCTAAATCAGATTGGTTTGGATATACTGAGAACACTTCATAAGAAAAGCAATGACATCTACTGTGTACTCCTCTGTTTTTATAATCTTTTCTTAGAAAGGACTCATTAGATTTGGAAAGAGAGTACGTTTTACCTGACAAAATGTTAGGGATGACCTAGAGCATCTCAACCACCATCTGCAGCCTGTTAACTGCATAGTTACTCAGGAAGAAAAGGAGGCCCTTCAGAGGTTAGTGAATGAGGTTAATGAGAGGAAAACACTGCAATAAGATAAGAGTTGTGACTAGCCTTCAAAAAAATGACAGGGAAAGCAAAGAAATAGAAAATGAAATTTTTGAAGAAAAATACCCACCTGTCCAGGACATGTGAAGGTTGTAAGATAGACAAAGAAAAGGGTGGGGAATACCACTCCAAGACTAATGAGGCTGAAAAAGGAAAAGCAGATAAAAGTTGTATGACCTAGGATGTCCTGGTTCAGTGCCATTAAGAGACTATTTTTCTGTAAGTACAGGTATATTGAGACATATTGGCTCTATCTGTACTGGTAAATAGTGAATGGGTCCAGCACTGAAACATAGCTGTCCACACTGTTAAATTCCTATAACAGACTCAGACACTGTTTTGGCTCAGGCAAATCTGTGATGCCTCCAAAACTCCCAAGCATGCTTAGCAGTTAGCACAGGTCAGGTACCACTTTTGTAGGCAGTTTGGACGTAGCTAATGCATTTTGGAGGTTAACGGTACTAGTGGGAGTGCACCCTGTCCACTGGTTTCAAGGCCAGTATCTTAGCACTACTGAGTTTACCTTTATGTAGCTGCAACGGTTCAGTCGAACTCTAAAGTGTTTTCTCAGGAGGTAAGAGCTGGTTGTCTTCTGCTGTCCTGGTAGCACCTAAATAAGGAAAAAGAAGCCTAAGAATGGCAGGCGTCTGTCCCTTAAGCCCATCTGATTAAATGGAAATACTATAACGCAATTCACACTAAATAGTTTGCCAACAGCAAGAGTGACAAAACAGTATTTTCACTCTGTAATGCATTATAATTTAATGACAAACTCAACATATTTAATGTTTGACACAATCAAATATAAGTAGGGATTACTGTTGTAGAGATGAATCTGGTGTTCTTTAAGGTCATTGGAAAGCCTGTTGTGAAGTTCATGTGTATTAAGCCTAAGGCTAGTAATTTAACATAGAATTAGTGAAAGAAGGAATAGAATATTTTCCAAAAATCTCAGCTTTGTATCACCTGCTGAGATCTTTCGATAATCTGGTTGCTTAGTTTGGTGCTTTGGTAGCAGCAACATTCTTCTGAAAATTCAGGCCTTAAACTACTGACCAGTAGTTGAAACAATATAGGAGAAATTCTGGCCCTATAACAGTTTTGTCATTGTCTTAATTTGGATTATAATTTTAAAGATGTTTTATCCCCTCTGTTGCTTCTTGGTTTGTTTCCTTCTTTTGCTTTCACTTTTTCTTTCAGATACTTTGCTTTTAGGATTAAAAATATAAGCAAGTTGACCCTGTTCTGACCTGATTATCTCATAGCTGTGAATCCTGTATTCAGCAAATTCCAAAAAGTGTGGTTTCCAACACAATATTGAATTAATTCTGTTGTATGTTTTCCAAGCATATTAATTTAAATGTAAATGTTAATGTCATAGATGACTTCATATATATATAGCAATAGTGTTGAGCTGTGGTTGTATAACCACTTCCATGTAAAGGTCTTTTTCAGTATTAACTTTAAACTACATATAACTCTGAAAAAACTATCACTTTTTCAGGCTTTAATCTTCTATGTGTGATCTCAGTTTGTAATGCCTTCAACCTTTTTTTTGTGGGTGCTCTTTGTTTATTTTGTTTTGTTTTGTTTTGTAGTTTTGGTTTAAACAAATTTTTAAAATGCTTTTCTGAAAAGAAGATGAAGAAATAATTCCTCTTCACTGTAAGAAGGTTTTTAATGTGTTGTTCTTAAATAGCTTTAATAATGATTTCAAATTGGCTTAGAGAAAACTATACCAAACTGAACAAAAAATATTTCGGGAAAATTATTGCCAGTGATCAACAATATCATTTTCTTATTCCACAGAAAATTGTCTTCTTTTTTTCATGGCATTATTAGATTTAGCAAATAAGTTTATCCATCCAATGATTCCTAGCATATCTGTGGAAGACAGCAACATGATTTTGTTAGCTGCTCTTGCCAGCATTTTTTACTACAGAAATTTTCTACCAATGTTCAAACTGGGAAGTTTGAAGTGTTTTCTTCCATATTTTTTGGTGAAAAATGTTACTTTGTCCTATGAGTATTTACACAGGAATACATTTTCTAATCTGGGCAAAAGTTTTTCATTTTAACTTTCTAAATACTTTTGCCTTGCTTTAGTGCACATAAGCATTGAAGGTGTGTCTACAAAACAGAAGATATAATTGAAATTCAGGAAATTTTTGCCTAGGATCCTTCACAGTTTCATGGATGTGGATATGTTCATTCCTTTTTTTGTTTTCTTTGACTGGAAACTTCCTTTGATTAACTAAAGGGCTGTCTTATAAACGGTAATAGCTAGTTTTAAATCCAATAAAGTTGAAGATTGTGATGGTACATAGTACGATTATGCCTTTAGTTTCTGGCAATAAAAGTAATGAACTTTTTCTCCAATATGTCCTGAAAACTAGAAGAGGCAGTAGCTGCCTACTCTTGACTGATTTATATAGAAGTGTAGTGGCCCATTGTGTTAAGTCTGTACAATGGGCCCTGGAATGATTTTCCAAGCACTGGTATTTGGTGCACACCTCAGCCCCGCTGTGGAATTGTCCTGGGATGTAGCCCAACTGCATTATCCCTCCCTGCCCTCCGCTGATGTCCTCAAAGATCTCACATGAACTCAGGCACTGAGATTGGAAGGGAACTATGGCCCATGTTAATAAGAGTCTGTCCTAGTCCAGATGATCACAACTATGAAAAACACTTGCTGTACATATAGAAACAACGGTGGAAAGCAAACAGCTGTTTTACTTATGTCTACAAAAGTTTTTTTTTAAATCCAAGAAACAGTACGACGAAGGAGATCTTATATACAAGGTATTTAAATCATTCTCTAGAGCTGCATAGTGTGGACATATTGAATTCCAGAGTAGAGTTAAAAATGCTTTTAAATTCTCCAGGTGCATTCCCTCAGGATATATAAGCAATCTCCTTTGCAGTTCTGAAAATGCAATGTTCCCAAATGCATTGCAAATGTTGATTGTTCGTGGCTTTTCTATGGGAGAAATCTCACATTTATCTTGCCTCTCACCATTACTCCAGAGTCCATTGAAGCCCTAAATGGGAGAATAGCCAAAGTTTGCAAGCCACAAAGTTACAGGTTTCACCAATAGAGTAAAATGTGCAAAGACCTCTTCCACATCCATAATAACCGTAGTGGAGGACATTCAGTTAGGCATAGCTTTTAATTACGCCAGCAGTAAGGCAAACCACAGCTTTGCTGTGCCATAGTGACCCTCCCCTTATGTTCTGGTGATGGGACTGTACCAGGCTGGACACAGCAGGGAAGAGAGCAGAGACAGGCTATTATCCCTCAGCACCATTAGCCTAACAGCAGGGATGAGTCCTGAGAATTTGTAAGCAAAGGATGCCCCCTTGTGCAATGGTATCACTGAGCACAAAGCCTGTAATTCTGAAATAATGTGGATTATTGGAAACATAGGCTTTCTACTAAAATGTCATGTAATTAATTAAAAGTATTTCCTTATTCTAATCTCTTAAATTTAGCATAATTGCAATAAAATATATGAATAGAAAAAACACAACAGAGTATTTTCATGAACCATATTTCAAATTTTCACAGAGCAAACATAGCTTGGAACATCTTTTATTAAAGAACAGGTCCTAAACTTTTTCTTTTTTTCTTCCCATGGGATTGCATTGGCCAATACCATATTCTGCAAACCAAAATCAAATTCAGAAGTTCAATTTAAATCTTGGCAACCCTTCAAGAACATTAAAAAGAAATTAAATCAATTTTGGAGAGACAAGCTGTTATATTTTAACTTTCTTTTTACATAAAAGTTAAAAGAATATTTTCTTTTTGGAATCTGTCCATAGCATATGACCAAGACCCTCCTGCAGTAACCAGTTAGCTGACCCACTTATGTTAGTTAAAATATAGCAAAGAAAAATGTATTTTAAAGGGATCTTAGGACTGCCATACACCAACTACGGTATGGTTGATTGGTTTTTACCTTCTCTCTTGCTAAGGACACATTTTTACAGACAACTGAAACAGCCCAGCAACCCTTCTTTTGCTTTTGGACTAGCTTGTACATCATGTCTACAGCTATGTACCCTGGTACCCAGAAGAGGTTGCAGACATTGAAACTGCCTGTTGGCTAAGGTCCATTAGCTCATGGTTGACCCCAAATCAAAACTGGGAACAGGCAGACAGAGTGGCAGCTGGCCCATACCTGTTGGCGCTGCCCAGAAAAATTTAGCAGAACTGAGATAACCTACCTGTCCCCATGTTCTCTTTAGTTACTAGTACAGAGTTTGTCCTTGGTGAGCTATAGGGACATTTCCCCATTAATATAAAATATGGTTTTAAACCAATAATCAATAACTTTGGGTTTTATGGAAAACCTGCTGATGATTTCCAAAGAAGCTGAATCATTTGCTTAAGTATTTATAAGGGAACAATCCTGAAGGATTTCTGGCAACATCCAAGGTATTTATAAGAGGGGCTCAATACAAGTAAAAGCAGTCACTGCTGAATCTTCTCTTGGACTGATGTATAGTGCAGTTAAGAAAATTTATTACAATGAAGAATATGAAGTTTTGCTTAATACTGCAGAGCAAAGAGTGACCTTATTGTGCCAAATGTACATTGCAGACTAAGTAAAAATAAAAATAAGTGTGTGATGGAGGAACTCTTGAAAGATGCTGATATACACAGTTTCAATGATAAATTAAAGATGTCTCTATTTAATAAGGTTAGTTACTTCTGTGAACGTTTAAAAGTTCAGGTTTTTATTTACTAAGGAAGAAGCCATCTAATAAAGGCAATACAAGTGTTACTTCAAACATAAACCAGTGTAAATTGGGTTACAGTTTAGCTGTAGGTTATTAAAGTAGATACAGTATTATGTATTATTATGTATAGCAGTACTATGAGGATGAGAAAGAAGCACAGATGTTAATAGAAACAGATCCAGGAAATGGAGGTGAAGTGAGTACTCAGCAGCATAATCCTCAAACACATACACTGAACCAGAATCTTCCATCATGGCACACTGAAGTTGTAGGCCAGTTTGGATTTGTATCATTCTACACCAGGCGAGACTGATTTGATACAGAGTTTTGGAATTAATGTTTTGCACAGCTCCTTTATTGGCTGACTGTTCTGCCGAGTTACTGAATGTATTTTAAGCAAAAGCACATTAACAAACTGCAGCTATGCCAGGTGGATAGTTTTGGTCCTCTGTCAGAGCACCCTGTTGCACTACTTCTGTAGTTTAAAATACGCCAAAGCTGTGAACTGCAGAGATACAGAACAAAACAGTATCAATATACACACAACTTAAAAGGATTTTTTGTTGACTTCAGGACTCTAGCTCCCATTTCCTTTGAAGAGGGCTTGGCATATTGCCCCTAACTGCACTTTCAAAAATGTTCTAGTGAACACAGTCCAGTGACAATATGATTTTATTGCTTGAAAATCTTAATTTTGAGTGTCTTCAGGATGCTTTACCTTGAAGCATGCCAGGTCTTTCAGCACTAGCTCAGACGTCCCTCATAGAGCATTGTGTCCACAGAGTTGCACCTAAAATGGAAATGAGACAGAATGCTGATGTCTAAACACAAAAAATTCCTCCACAAAATGCAGCTCTAGTGATAGAATTTATTCAGTGTCTGTAATGTCATCCTCAAAGATTTTTAAGTTATTGTAGATTCCCAGTAATATAACTCTTACTTACTCTCTGTTATATTCCAAAAATTAAGTATAATTTTATGTGAGCACAGATTCAACATGTAGCCCTGGCAGAAGCCTTTGTGTACTGATGGGTGCTTTCATCTGAGACAGTCCTGATGCACCTATTTGATCCCTTACAAAGTCCTGGTGGCAGGACTGCAAACTTGGGAAGCTGGAGGGGTGGGTCTGGTGTCTTCTTCCTCCTCACAGAACTTATGTCCACACTGCCCATTGTACAAAACAATACGCTACTCATGGGCTAGAGCTTGGTATGTTACCCCGCCGCTCGGACTGAAGCTGTGCAAAACAGAGCATAGATCTCTTGTCATCTACAGGAAAAAAAAAGTTCTGTATGCTGTTGGTTAAAACTGTAATAACCAAATAATGCCATTTTTTTGTGTGTTAGGCTCTATGATGTATATATGTTTGTCTTTTACATCCCTCCTTTTTCAACAGAAGAAGATGAAAATTCATTCAGATCCTTGTTTAGATATGATGCTGGGGGAAAAAATGTGCAAGACAATATAAAACAAAGATATGGGTGAGGACAATGCACTATGATGCAGAGTTTCACAACAAATGAGTTAAAAAGTAAACAGAAACCAATTTTATTTAGTTTCTTCCACAATGACATTTTTTGTAATCAATTAAATGTAAGTAATACCATAATTTGGAAGCAAAGTACTAGTGAAACGAGAGGTTGAGCACAAGCAAGGTACTTGTGCTCCTTCTTGCTGAGGCACAAGCAAGAATTCATGCATCATCATTCTGGTTACAGAAACCCCCTTTCTTTTGCAACAGGAGGCCTGGCCAGCAGTGTTGTGAGCAGGAAGCGACTCATTCCAAATGTAACACTTTGTATTTTATTACTTTTTTTAAAATTTATTCTAGCAAGAAATTAATGTGTCTCATATGACTGGAATTGCCTGGATTCTCACTTATTACTGATTGTCCATCAAAAATTGTTCTATAACTAAATACTCTGCTATAAGAAAACATGCCTGAATGTACAGGAGCTTAAATTTACAACTTCCTTTCTTTGTGTCACTCTTCTGAAGCTAGCTGCTTTTTCATGCCCTGTGAAATCTAATTTAGAGATATTCAAGTTATATTCAGGTTTTTCTAGGCCCTTTAAAACTTTAGAGCAAAAGAAATGTTAATGATCTCATACACACTTTACCCACATTTGCAATTTAGCAGACAAACTCTGCAGTGTTCTCTTTCTACAGTTTAAAAATATTCAGGATTTAATGGGGAAACTTGACAAGTGAAGCAGTGGTTTCAAGTGCTGCATATAAATCTTAAGCAGAGAGAATTACAGGCTGATTCAGTCTCTCATAGCATTGTATTGTACAAATGAAATAGCATAACACATAGAAGAAAAGTTTTAACATTCTCACTGCTATTATTCTCTCTCAAGATGTATTTCTGCTCTGCTGATTTTCTGTTGTTTTCACAACATATTACTGTGCTCAAGAGAATTTGGCAATTAAGGTAAAGATTTATATTTTCTAGCCAGATAAATTTCAAAAGGTTCAGCACTTCAGACCTGCTCATATAATCATACTACATTTCTGAATTTCCACAACGTTCTCTTCTGATAAGCCAGCACTCCCATGATTCTTACAAGTACAAAAGCCAAGGGCTTGCTCTGAGCTCCTCAGAACTATCTGAAGAAGCAGAATAAAGTGCCCTCCTTCTGCTCGTATACGTAGAAGGAGGTACAGGGCTTCACCGTACAGATACTCAATGGAATATATGTTTCTTGTGCCTTCTTTATGAGAGTTATGCTTTTCCAAGCCAGGGCAGGCTTTATGCTGAATACTAATTATATCTTATTTTTGAAATAAAGAGAAGCAAGGATTCTACATTGTGCAGTCTTCAGACATATTAAGAGCCTTCTGTTACCTATTACAAACTGATGGGAAACACCACCCCCCCCCCCCCCCAAAGGCAAAAAGCTTTCATTTTTTCCCAAGGAAAATACAGTATGCATGTATGCATAAATACATGTATGCACGGGAAACACTGCCTTCCTTATCTGTCTCTTACCTGTCTCTTGGTTTTGATCGGAGTCTTTCCTATGCTAATGTTGATAGTCTTTGTGATATTTTTATGAGTGTAAAGACTCTAAGTATATTTAACAAGAAAAGAGCTTAATCTACACATCACTTCTGAACTAGATCCAACCTCTCCTAATTAATCATTTGGTTCCTCAGCCTCCCATTCTCATTGGTATTTTCACAGTTCTGCTACAATGGCTGAAGACTAAGCCTGCAAAAAAAAGTAGCTAACATCTTTCTGCTATCTCAGCTCCCAGAACTTGCTTCCCAAACAAATGTCTACCTCAGTACAAAGAAGCTACAAACAGGGGATGGGGCATAGATGGAAGTCCCCACTTTCTCTGTTGATACTAATTAGGCATTAGATCATTCTAGCTCTACTGTAAACATGTATTATAAGGTCACTAGTTATGTGGCTATATTATTTTGTCTTTCTGTGTTTCCTTTAGCTTGCAAGTCTTTCTAAGACACATTGAATGTACTGACATTGCAGCCTTCCATTTAATTGATGACCACCTACCTCCCTGCCTTTCCCATCATTTTTACCTGTCAGGGAAAAGGTCCTTTTGAAAGTGGCAGGCAGTAAGTTTTCACAAAGTAGCATGTACTTTAAGACAAAGTGGGTGAAAAGGAGCCCCCCCCCCCCATCTTTCTTTAAGTTTTAAAGCAAAGCTAAACTGAGCTGACTAAACTGAGCTGACTAAACTGACTGAACTGTGTTTAGGCCCACTGGCAGAAACTGATTAGGTTTTTGATCTCATCACTTCTTTGAGTCAAAATCATCAGTAATCCTGCATGTAAAATTAAAGCACAAAGCAATGCTGAATACTTTTAAAGCACTTTTTTTCTTAAACAGAGAGAAACTACTAAACCAAAATTTAATTCTATTGTGCAAAATGTACTTTTTCTTCCCATACGTCTCCTTTCTTTTCCAATCCATTCTGAGATTTTATAACCAGGAGCACTTGCAGAATGCAGAAGTAGAGCTTGTCTTGTAACACCCTTTTGTTAGAGTGCATTTGCTTCCCTTCCAAGTATTTACTTCCTCAGAAATTTAATACTGCTGGATTTGCCCCAGTAAACATGGAGAGCATGATTCTTAGTTGGTCAAAATCACCAATGCTTCAGTTAAGACATTTCCTGATTCTGCTCTGGCTCCTCTCACAGACTTGACCACCACTGTTTTCTGGAATCTGTGTGTCACTCTAGAGTCTTAACCACCATCCATAGGGAAGCTTGTTATTTGATGTTTAGAACCTGCTTTGTCTAACTTGTCCAACAAGCCTTTTGCCCTATTAAGACAGATTATATAATCCTAAAAATTGCACTATGCATGCAGTAAGCCCGCAGGGATTCATTTACTGCAAAACAAATTGCCAAAGGAGAAGAAGGAACATTAAAATTTATCTATAGAGACAGCTTAAAAAAGAAAAAAAATTCATAACTTTCAGCAAATATTCTCCCTGCTGGTCTACTGTCCACTGAAAATGCTGTGCTTCTGAACTCAGTGCTATCATAATAGTCCATAATTACAATGTGCTCATTAGGTATGTATATTAATTATGCCACATAAATCAATTCCTCTTAATACTGTTGGCTGTTTTTCAGTAGCAACTAGAGGTGTGCCCAGCTGAAACTCCATTGTACTGGAATAAATGTCAGTCCTGGCCTGCAAGAGATTGTGGTCGAAAGGACAAAAACTAACAAGTACTGGGAAAGAAGAATAAATGTGGTAGGAATGATAAGGGGTTAGTTTAACACAAGTAATATAAATTCGTGTAAAAAAGCTCAGGTCACAATTTCCTACTTGCCTATAGACTAGGACATGGCAATATTCTGTACATGAAATGTCAGAAAGGAGTCTTCTTTATTTATCTAGGGACTTAATGAACTCAGAGGTACTGTATTCCTGTAAAATTTAATAGTTAAAATTCTGTTCAAATACTTTGGATGATATAAACAAATCCCAAGACCATTATGCTATTTATTGCTTCCCAGAATAATCTCTTTAAACAGCAGACATACTAAGGTAAATGTTTTTAAGCTTTGGGGTCAAACTGGAAGGAGATTTTAAAAGATTTGTGGGTATGCAGATATGTCTGAAATTTGGTCTTTAAGTCTCCAGTATTAGGTATCCAAAAACTGAAAAATGAAAAATAATAATGCTATCCCCAAGGTTTGAGGAAGGTAAACACAAAGTACATAGTGTACCTGGAATTTAAAAAATCCCTCCAACTAGAAGCAGCTATTTAAAAAACTATTTGAATGTTTAGAAGTCTTGATTAAAAAGCAGTAATAAATTTACAAATCTTAAACCAGCTTCATGAAAGATATGAGCAAACACAAAAACAAAAGATATGAACATAGATTGACTGAGGATGAGTGAAGAAAATACGCTATACAAGACCATACATAATAACAGCTGCTTCCAAAAAATATAAAAGCTCATTATGCATTTAAATGTGAGCAATAAGATTTTGAAATTTGGATCAATTACTCTAAATTCATTTACAGTTTTCGTGCCTAGACTTAGAAAAAATATTTTTCTAGAAGACTCCAATAGCATCTGTGGCACTTCACTGACTGGAAGGAAAGGAGGCACCTACTAGCTCCTCTACACTTCACACTTAGAAGTAAATGATATTCTTAAGTAAAACAAACAGAATTAAATTCCTGAACTGAATATTGGGGAGTGAAATCAACATAAGGAAAGTAGAAAAGAAAGTAAAACAACTTATGATTAAACTAGGATTTTGGCAACCAGGATCAATGTCATAAAGATCAGGCAATGTACTGTGCTAGTATTGACAGAGAAGTAGTTACGCTAGATATGATCAATGGACACCATTAGGTAACTTTGTAGGTGTGTGAGTATTGCATACTGGAAACCTGTGGCATCCCAAAATAGAACATAATATTCATTCCCTGATCACACTATCATACGGATTACTTTTCTCTGTTTTAGTCTACCTGGATCTAAATACTGAAAACGAATACAAGATCATTAATTGCTATCTTTTAAAATGTTTCGCTGATTTTACACTGAGGATGGGAATATTTCTTTCCACATAGATGTCCTGGTTTCAGCTGGGACAGAGTTCATTGTCTTTCTAGTAGCTGGTATAGTGCTATGTTTTTGAGCTAGGTATGAGAAGAATGTTGATAACACTGATGTTTTCAGATGTTGCTAAGTAATGCTTAGTCTAGAGTCAGGGATTTTTCAGCTTCTGATGCCCAGCCAGTGAGAAGGCTGGAGGAGCACAAGAAGTTGGGAGGGGACACAGCCAGGCAGCTGACCCAAAGTGGCCAATGGGCACTTTGACGTCATGCCCAGTATATAAACTGGGGGGAGTGGGGGTGGGGGGGTCGCTGCTTGGGGACCAACTGGGCGTCAATCAGCAGGTGGTGAGCAATTGCATTGTGCATCACTTCCAATCCATTTATTATTGCTGTTGCCATATTATTAGTGTTATCATTATCATGATTAGTTTCTTCTTTTCTGTTCTATTAAACCGTTCTTATCTCAACCCACAAGTTTTACTTCTTTTCCCGATTCTCTTCCCCATCCCACTGGGGGGGGGGGGGTGGTGAGTGAGCGGCTGCATGGTGCTTAGTTGCAGAGAAAACAGCATGAAATCTTCCAAGGCAACTAGCTGAGTAAGCAAATTATTCAGCACATGAAAGGAAGTGTCATGACAAACAAGATAATTAAAAAGGACCCTCCAGTTACCTTCTGGCCATTGGGTTCCATCATCAGCTTTGATGAAGTAGCAAATGCTAATTAGCCCCTGTGGGTAAAAGGGGCAGTTCCACTAACAGCCATAATGTCAAAGGCAAATAATGTTATAAATGTAATTGATAACTACGCTCTTGCATCAGCTACTAGACCAAAATGAGTTTTTCATCAACACCAACAATTCAAGATGAAAATAAAAGTATAAAAAATAAGCAAGTTGTCAGACAAATGCTACAGGAAAATTGAATAGTAGGCTAGCTTGATTTTCTTAGCTGATACTATAAGTGACAACAGCAACAGAAAAAGACTTTTGTCTAAATGTTACAAAGATGTCAGAAATTATTGCATTTTCAAAGATTTTAGTTTTGATTGATTAAGGCTAAAGAGAATTATTTTCTGATTTTTTATTTCCCTCCACACACTTTCATATTTCAGACTTTCCTTTGAGTAGCTCAGAAATACAGATTTTTAAATGTATGTATGTTTTCTGAAAAAGTCTGAGAAAACTATGTGCATCTTATGCAATCCAAGACTGCATTTCAACATCCCAGAAGTTTCTTTGTGTTTCTATATATTTTCTATATATTTAATAATTACCAACAAATTTATGAAAGCATTAAATATGAATATTAAGCATTTTTTTCATTCAAGTCTCTTCTCCAAACTCATATTTTACATTATTAATTGCTACTCACACATCTTCCATGATTCTTCTACTGATCCTTGCACAATACCAATGACAAAAAAATCTAGTTTATTAAATAAGTCATTGGAAAGGATCTGTGAACAAAACCCACCATGTTGCTTAAACTGTAACTTGTTTCTTTTCCTTCTGTTAATCAATCCTACTTTTTGGCCATTTATCTGTCCTTCTTTGGGTTGTCTACCCTGTACTGAAGAAGGCCATATCATATTAATTCTTTTCTAGTGTTACAAGTTCCATATTAAACCAATTCACTTTTTGTCAGCAGCTCTCCTATTGGTATACTCTTTCAGAATCTCATTTTGCTGGTAAAGAAATCTTTCTTCAAATTTCCAGCCTAAATATATTAATAGACAGCTCATATATATTCTAGTATCAATGCTATCAATTTCATTTTTTTCCTTACTTCCTTGTCTGCACTTGGTGATAATATTTCTATGCCTTCTCAGGCTTCTTTTCTCTCTCCTCTCTTCAGACAGGCAATCCAATTTGCTAATCACTCTGGTATCTCCTCTTCTAGTTTGTCTCAGGCATCAGTCCAGCTTTGTTGAATGTAAATGACCACAAAAGTAATTTTTATTAGCTTTGTATCAGGATGGCTTGTATCTACTATCCTTGTTGAAGATCACTATTCTTTGTCTATTTGTTTGAGACATGGCATGAACCTGTGGAATACTCGATACATTGTATGACATGTTAACAACCAATAATATTCTGGTGAACTAAATTCACTTCTGGGACGAATCTTCCATTTCATGACAGACATAGTTCATGATCTTGAGTAAATCACTGAACAAAAGGCTGAGGAACTGAAGTACAACTAGAATCTGTCCAGTTGTGGCTGAACAGATTATAGAAAGGTAGCGGTCAGTACCTCAACACATTATTATAGTAATGCTTCATCACAGCTCTAAGAAAACTTAGATAAATAAAGACTGTCCTCCTAGCTCCCATATTTAGAATTGGTAATTTATTAGAGCTTCAAAAAGACCATATAAAATCCCTGAACATTTTATTCTTTTCTATACTGAACTTCAGATGAAAAAACTATGGAAGAAGAAAAGATATTCTTTACTTATTTGACAAGGGATGAAAAAGAAGAAATGATGGTTCAGATTCTGATCAAATAACATTTTTCTGGTCCCACTTTATTTGCTATTACAGTGGTGCTGCCTAATTAATTCCCACTGTTTTTCAAAAATTTGGCGGTTTTTTAAGCTATGATGAAAATTCCAGTATTTAAATTGCTTGACAGTAAACTTGAAAATATACCTGGGATTATTCTGTCCATGGCAAAATGGAGAATGCTGTGATCCTGGATCAGATTACCTGTGGTTTCAGAACAGAATTATTATATTGCACACATTTACAAAGGGAAAAAAAAAATTAATTGTTGGCTTACATATCTGATTAAATACTCTGTGATTCTTTCATGTGTTAGGGTTCTTTCCTATAGTGATAGAATGCATGTTCTGGAGGATGGAGACAAACCAGAACCCATGGCAAGTATCCTGTGACTTTCCTCAAACACACTGAGCAGTGAAACAGTTAAGATGCTCTACAAAAAAACACCACAAGACCCACTTTGTCATTCTTCTCCCCCAAAGCTAAGGTTATTGCTTTTATATAGCTAAGATCATAAAACTGTATTCTTTTCCTGGAGTATTGTTTTGAAATAACAGTTATTCTTGGTTTATGCCAGTGAATGAGAAGGATGTGGCCCTTAGTCAGTTTTTTTTTTCCAACTGCAATGCTTATTCAACAACTGTGTAAGAAAATAACTTGACTCTAAACCTGAATGTTTCTGGTGACACAATGCTCAGTTCCATTACCAGTTATTGTAGACAGTGAAAGTGTTGTGACATTGGATCAACAAGCATGTGCTTATGACTGAAGTTCTTTTAAATTACGTGCAAAACTGACTTATCAACAGATTTATCATTCTCTGCTTAGGAAAATGGTTCACCTGAAATGGCAAATGAGTCTGGCATTTAAATACTCTGAATTGATTGGTGGTGTAACATGCAGAAGTATAGTAATCTCTTCTGTAAGTGAAGGGATAAATGCAACATAATGCCTATGTATTTTTATGTGAAAATATGGTCTGGTTTGTGAACATTCATGATCAAATGCTTTATAATTTTATCTCCATCTTTGTGGTTCAATGCTGCCATATTGTGCCGCTTGCCTCTAATGAAGTAATTTTTAAAAAAGGTATAGCAGAAAGTATCAGAAGAGTCTTCTGTTCTTTCAGAGAGTTAGAAGTATATATGGAGGAAATTAAAAGTATATGTGGAGGTAGCTCAGGCATCACAGACTCCTGTATGTGTTAAACATAGATTTATCTCAACATAACCCCTTTACCAGAAAGAGAAACACATGAGTACAGAGAGCTATATATATGGGAAAATCACACCTTACTCGGAGTATACACAATTCTAGTTACGAAAATGTTTTGACAAAGTCTTTCTTATTAAAAGAGTCACAGGTAGTCACATGAGTTGAAATGTAATTTATGATCTACTGCATTTGGGAACTTTAATCTGCAAAACAGACTTTCTATCCCAAAGCACCCAAAGATTCTATTAAACTGGAATAAACTTATTGTCCTTAATATTCCATCTTAGAATTTCCTTTTTCTCTCCGTATGTCTGAGAGAATCTTTCTCTTACTATCTTGTATTTGGCTTAATAGTTTTCCATGACAGAAGATGTCCTTCCGTGTTGTGCCCAGAGGCTGACTAGCATATGATTTTGGACTATGATAGTTCCACATCATAAACTAAACAAAAATAAACACACTTCTAGTAAAAAAAAAATAAAATCGATATTCAAAGTAGTCTTTATTTGCTCAAAGCCTTCATTATCTCTTCCTAGATGGTACAAATCAAGCCACCTTGCCAGCTTTTCAGTAATACAAAATGCTTCCTACTTGGCCCCTTTCCAACCTGCTTCTATAATGCGTTTGTTCATCAGCTCTCAAGTCAACACAATATTATGTAGGTGACAATAAAATAAATTAATCAGCAAAAAAATCCTTTGGATGTAATCATGATGCAGCCATGGGGAAAAGCTGTTAGTAGAGAAGTGCTTGATAGTTTTCAGACCTCTGCAACAGATTAGGAGTTGATGCTCATGGAAATAGTTTCTAATAAAGAAACCTAAATGAATAAAAGATGCAGCAGCACATGCTTAGAGAGATTCTAAAATACTAGACAATCAAAGAGAGGAAAAAAAGATGGTTAAAAGCAAAGAATAAAATCTTCATGCCGTCACTGATCTTTTGGTGTTAAAGGAAGATTTAAAATGCTACTTGGGTATAATTTTACCTCACTTGTTATAAAAATGTTACAAAAATCCATTCTTTCCCCAGTGCCCTCCCAGTCTGCAGATAGAACTGAACCCTCTGCTTCCATTATAGAAAAAATATGGATTTGTCCCTGTAAAATAATTGTCAGCATCAGTGTGCAAGAAGTAGGGGTACTCTACATTAACAAAAGGTAAGAGCAGAAATGTGGGTTGTTTTAATGGGTTATTTGCCACTCCCAGAACAAAGGTTTTATGCTCCTAAGACTCTATTGTCAGTTACAGAAATAGTAGTTGAAAGCACCTCAGAAGTAAATTAATTCTATCAAGGGATGTGAAAAACATTTCAGTCCTTCATCATTAATTGTGCATAAATGTTCCTCTAATAGGTGATTGTAACATAAATGGTGCAATAATGACCTTTGATTTTAGTCTTGTTATTGTTTTTACAGTTTTTGTCCTAAATCAGTTTCTAGGAATCTTTTCTTGTAACACAGAAAAAGAAACAGTATTTGCATGTGACTTCTATGTAGATTCAATTATAATTAGAGGAGGTAAAAAAGGCAAGCCTTATTTTGACAAGTTACTTTTATATTTAATTATTTCATAACATAAACAGTAAAATATAAATGAGATGTGTCTATAAAATTGCATGGGGAAAGGTTAACATGAAGGAAAAGGTGACTCAAAAATTAAAATAAATAAAGAACTAAAAAAATGGATACAAACAGGGTGGTATCAACAACCTGTAGAGAACAAAAGAACAAAAACAAGTTCGTATTTTAAAAAAAGAGCAATCAGAGTTGCAAGTGAGTACTGAAAACCCTTTTAACGTGGCTTGGAGGTAAGACAACCTTTAGGACTTTTAAATTGGCTTCTTCCATACTGATGTACCTTAACAATATTTTATTTGCAAAACTGTTGAGCAGCTACTACCCCATAAAAAACAGTAGTGAATATAACCTTCAAAAGTAAGCCTATTTTTTATACAGGAACTTCAGTAAAACCTATGGATTTTTGCCATTAGGCAATCCAATTTGGAAGTTTGGGCATGTGCAAAGTTTTGCTTGCATATAAATTATTACAATTTACAAAAATTTATGGAAACAGGTAAATTCATTCATAAAGACAAACTTTCAAGCACTGAGCAACTAAGTGCATATATTCACAAAATACACGTTACAAGTCATGAAGTTACCTTAACGTATAGAAGGAACACCGTATTTTAATCCCTTTAAGCACATTGACTATGCTAATACAGTTTTGAATGCTCACTTTTGAAAGAAGTGATATCTTTCAGATAGATACTGTACAGTTCTGTTTTGTGAATTGACTGAGACAGATGTTTGTGCAAAGGAAGGACTGAAGTTCTCACCACAATTTTTGGAGGTAACTGTCCTATTTCACAACCTGAAAACTTCACTTTCATTGCTCCACCCAGCTATGATGACACCCTCATTATGGCAGCACACAAAACTTTACATACAGGAGTAGTGACACTGTAGTTGACACAAAAAGAGAAACATCCATGTTCAAAGTAAGAAGAGTAGTAACTCAGAATTGCTTTTGTATGTCTCTTCTCTGGTGGAACTTAAACAAACCATGAATGTTAGATATTCTCCTTTGGTAAAGAAACAGATATACATTTGCTACCACATACTTAGAGACCAATTTAAAACTCCTGGGGTCATTTAGGGGAAGTACTCATAAATCTTAGCTCAAACCTAACCTAAAATTCCTCCATAACCGGTTTTAATCAATGGAAAGGAGTCTAATTTAAAGTATTTTTCTTTCTGACTAACTTTTAGATATCTAAAAGATTTGATGGTGCATTTAATATAGGTGTTAATAGAAAAAGACAGGTGTCTTCACAGGTTTACATGACACATCATAAGCAAGCTATCTAACATGGGTGAACTGGATTGCCCCAAGGCTATCATGAATGAGTGAATTGCTGTCCCAGCACACAGTAAACCTGTGGAAATGCCTGTCTTGCCAGAGGCATTGGAGACAGCCAGCCTATTCTGGCTGCCCAGATTTTAAATGCCAAAATTGAGCTGCTTTCAAGCCCATCTGTAACTATTCCGATTGTTTTCTGGAAGAAGTTGTCTCTTTCAAATGAGCATGTGAGCCAAGCCTCACTAGGCTGAATTTATAAATACCTGTCTGAGACTCTTTCTACTAGCACCAGTTGCTTTAGAATAGACCATAGTGTAATGTAAGGCTATAACTCTAAGGGCTCCACTACTGTCTCTCCCTGCCCCTCCCCTTTCTCACTTTCTATGCATTAAAAAGTTATTATTAAAAAGTTACAGTTTTCAGTAATTATCTGGAGCCCTGTGCAAACAGCTAAGTGACAGTCAAAGTAAAAAATATAACAAGACAAACATGAAATTAAAAGAGTTCATTTCAGGAAAGTTCAACTGTTTCACAAGTTGACCTCATCATACCGATATAGCATGTTAGACATAGAGCTCCCTTTAAAATAGGGCAACAATAAATACCTGTAAACCACTCAGAGTAAATAGAAGAAAACATCATTATTTCCTTTGATATTTACCTTATGTTTATTAGTAAAGATAAATGAATTTGATATTAATATTACACATGCTTATGGTTAATTGAAGTTGAACGATTATGAATCACAAATAAATGTTTTGGAGATGTGTAGAAACACAAAGAAAGGCTGGAAGGGACACTGCCATCTAGTGATGTGATAAAAAGTTAACCAGATCATACATCAAAAAAATTCTTGGTGGTGTTATAGAGAAATAAACACAATTCTCAAAGAAGATCTAATGCATTAAAGCTCAAGAGACCCTTAAATTGGGAGGCTGATTTTCTGATCCATTTAAAAAAATTATCCTATCAATGATATTCTGAGTATCACTGTACTCACAGTATGAGATTGATCTGCTTATAGAGACAGATATATATGTCTAAGAAAGTGAAACATTCTCTTAGAAAAAATGTATTACTGAACATAATTATACTTATGTTTTCTACAATAAAATCAAGCAAATATAAAAGAAAATTAATCAGGCTAAACTAATATGAATTAAATGTAATTGCTTCGCTGCTGGCTCTGAACTCCAGCATCTGCATTGCTGTGCTTTGTTGTTACTACATTATTCCACAGAAACAATGCTGAAATGTTCATCAAGATATACATGGTGATCTAACTCAACTTCAGGGTAATTTTTTCTGCCACGCTGTAAAAAGCAAGCATGGATAAGCTGTTAACCACAGGTGTCTTTTCACAAAAATAAAGTTTCGGGAATCTCAGGTAATGCTATGTCGTGCTGGCAAGTATTGCCTGTTTAAAGGCAAGCCCTGTACCTCAAGTGATCTAGTACAACATTTCTAATGAGTTCTGTATCTGAATAATAATGATATTTTTTGAGTTTTAATTGCTTCATTAGTGGCGAATACATATCCATTGTATGTATCCATTCTATTCACCATACATATCCATTGTAGGTATCCAGTCTATTCACCATTAACGAAGCAATTAAAACTCAAAAAATATCATCAGAGTTCTGAGATAAATCTTTGATGAATTAAGATACAGAACTCATTAGAAATGTTGTACTAGATCAATTGAGAATTCATTCTAGGAAAGTAATTGCACTAGCGAAAGGGTTAAATGCAATTCACCTGAGAAGGGAAAGGATTTAAGATCAAAATTAACAGGGGAAAAGCAAGAACATCTGGAGCAAAAAGAAATATGTTGCAACAACAAGATAGTTTTTAGATATTACTCTATGTGTAATAGAAAAAGAGGAAGAAAAATAAAACAAGACACAAGGAGCAAGGGAATAAATATTGATATTGCAGCAGCAATTGACTTGACATCATAATCTCTTGTCAAGCTGCACACTGTCTCTTACTCTTGCATTGACATACAGCAGCTCCAAATGTCATCCTAATTATACTAGTGGAGCAAAGTGTCCTTAGGGAAATACAAAGTGGAAACAAACAGAGTCTTCCCATGTTGTGGGAATGGCACTTACACTTCCATTTTAGTGTCAAAGAATATCATGTTCCACTTGGATCTAAGACATTAGCCATTGTTTATTTATTTGGCTGCTTTTGTCTTTATTATACACTATATATATTTACATCTGATGATGGTGTTTCTCTGCAAAAAGCTTTGCTATTTTTTTCAAATCCATGTTCTAAGCAAAATATATGTCCTATTAAGGGCCAGATCAATTACTAAAACCAAAAGTACACTTCATCATTATAATTCTCAGATTTATTTTTCTCTTAATCATTTTCTCTAGATATATATAGAGCCCTATTGTCACAAGACTAATATTTCTTTTTTTTTTTTTCTTACAGGATGCTTGTGAAGCAGGAACATATAATCAATCCCTTTAAACAGATGAAGAATAGAGGCACAGAAAGAAAAAGGCCAGATCTTCAGAAAGCATAGCCATTGTGATTCTTACCAACAGGAGAAAAATGCAACCCAATTCCTCTTTGAATGAGGACAGACATATACAGAGATAAATTTCCTTGCAGAGGTCTGAAAGGACGCACTTCCAGATAGGGGCAATGCTATAGAACCAAGCTATATTTCACCTTTAGAGAAAAGAAAATGCAGTAGCCAGATAAATAGAAACACAGTAGTAGCAGTAACAGCAGCAGTAATAGTAGACACTTGTGACTTTGATATCTCCAGGAATGGCTCTTCCTCGCTTGACAGAGTTGCAGTGCTATAGCACAGTCCACAGATCAGAAATTTGTTGGAAGGGACGGCAGTACATGGTGTTGACCAGCGTGCAGAGCAGATCGACACATTTCCTTTCCTAAATTCTTGCAGAGGGAGTTTCTACACCTGGGACTCACAGATGTTCTTTTTTAAATGTTCAGCCGCCACAGAAGCTCTTATCTTTATTCTAGCAGGGTGTTCATTTTTGGTTGTGGGGGAATTTGCCCGCAGAAAATTACTCTCCTCTCCATAGTATGTACAACCTATCATATTTTATAGAGTAGTTCACATTCACTTTCTTCATAAAGCTTTCAAAGAGCCATATCACATAGAAAGGAAGGTTTTTCTCAGAAGTGAAACAAGATGGTTACCTTAAAAAGTACTAGCTCCATAAGTCAAAATTATTTCCTTAGTGGAAAAAGTTGAGAATAAATGAAAGGTCTGGGCTGGAGCCAGGGGATGCATATCATCCTTCTTTTCTCACAGAAATTGCATAGGATGGCTTGGATCAACAGTATTTTTCCTACATAGTCTCCTCAATGATAAATATTTATACATGGTTGCAGTAACTCCACAGATGTGCAGACCTGGGCTTTTTGAATTTATTGTGTTGGTGGGATCTATTTTTCCCTTATGAGTTACACTCTCACTCTCCTCTGAGGTTTATCAAACAGGGTCAGCATGCAAAGAATTTTCATTTATCTTTGACTTTTCTGACATAGCCTCAAATCAAAGTTTGTGTTTTTCAGTTCTGCTGTTTTCTTCCACTGCTGTGCTAGTGTTAACACAGTAACCTGAACCAGGATGTAGAATTAGGAGACGTTTATTGCTAAACTGATCTTTAACTTGTGTGCTGAAAAATATAAGCCAAATATAAACTTTAAAACCATTAGCATGTAACAAAGATTATTAGTTTACAAGCCATTAAGTATAATCCACACAATTGTTATTTTACCCCAGTTAAGAAAGTTTTCAACTAGATCTAAGAAAAATATTGGTACAATATTATATTAGAAGAATATTGAAAGTAGCAAATAACTTCTAATTCTGCCTGGCATTCACTGATAATAAACTATGGACAGTGGTATATAGTGGCTTGATATATTACATTGTATGTCATTGTATATATACTGTCACATATACACATTGTTCAGTATAAACTCACTGTCTTCTATAATGTTTTTCTTTAATTCTGAAACATTTTTCCTTAATATATCCATAAATTAATAGAAGCAAAATATAGGTAAATGAAACCTACCACAAACTGCAACATATTTAGACACCACAGATGATTAATTTAACGTGAAGTGTCATGTAATGGATAATATGCTTGTTTAAAATTTAGACTTAAGAAAAATGAAATCAAACACCTTTGTATCATAGTTGTTCTGGAAAAAGAATTTCCTTGTTTCTTAGGCAGCTTCAAAACTCTGAGCTCTCTTATGTGTCTTGTTTACAACCCTTGACATAATTTTTTTTTTTCCCCACCTATCACCACTGTAGTGTTAGAAAAGTACAAGCACTGAGCTTCCAGCTAACAGGCCACACTCAGAGTGGTGATCAACTGTTTTTACTCAGGCTGACAGCCTGTCACAGGTGAGATCCCCAGGGATTGATAACAGGCCTCAAGAAGTTCAACATCTTCATAAATTATCTGGATGATGAGATTGAAAGCACTCACACCAAATTTGCTGATGACATTAAACTGGGTGGTGAAGTGGGCATGTCAAAAGGGAGAGACTTCTTACAGAGAGACCTGGACATGCTGGAAGAGTGAGCTAGTAAGAACAGTATGAAGTTTAACACCAACAAGTGCAAAGTCCTACACCTGGGACAAAATAACCAAAGAGCCCAGTACAGGCTAGGATCTGTATGGGTGGGGAGCAGCCTTGCTGAAAGGGACCTGGGGTCCTGGTGAAGAAGCAGCTGAACATGAGTCAGCAGTGCGCTGCTGCAGCAACAGGCAAATTGGATCCTGGGCTGCATCCACAGAGACATTAATAGCAGAGATAGAGACACGATCATCACACTCTGCTCAGCACTTGTCAGGCTGCACGTGGAGTACTGTGTCCAGTTCTGGTGCCCACAGTTCAAAAAAGACATGGGTAGATGACAGAGGGTCCAGAGGAGGGCCACGAAGATGATTAAAAGGCTGGAGAACTTGCCCATGAAGAAGGACTGAAGGAGTTAGGTCTTTTTTCCCCTGGAGAAAAGAAGGCTCATGGCAGACCTCATCACAGTATTCCAGTACTTAGAGGGTGGCTACAAAGAGGACGGAGGCTCTTTCTTCACAAGGAGCCACATGGAGAAGACAAGGGGCAACAGGTACAATTTGCAATGGGAGAGGTTTTGTCTCGACATAAAAAGATTTTTTAGAGTAAGAACAATCATTCACTGGAACAACCTCCCCAGAGATGTGGTAGAATCCCCATCACTGAAGGTTTTCATGATGCGATTGGACAGGGTGCTAGATAACCTCACCTGTTCTGTCTTTCCCACAAAAGGCTGGATCGGATGATCTTTTGAGGTCCCTTCCAACCTGGGCTGTTCTGTAATTCTATGAAAAGGCAGGAACTGGAATGGTCAGATAGGTGATTTGCAGAGAATCCAGACAAAGTTAATGAAGAGGACAGCACTACCATGGATCAGTGGTTTCATGGCCTCCTCATGTAGCAGTGGTGGAATGTGAAAAACACTTCAACTGAAAATTAACTTTGCAAAATTTAAATAGCTCCTAAATATTAGCTCCTATCACTCTAAGCAGGTGTTTGTAAGCCAAACCTCATTCCTGCTCCTCATTCCAACTGTAATGTTTACTTTTAAATGGAAATACTATCTACCATGGAAATCAAAAGTCTGACAGGTCAGGTTTTGCTGGGGAGTACACAGCTCCTCAGCTTCCCTGAGTAAGGCAGCTACTGGAAGAGAGAAAGCCACCAGGACACCATCTCAACAAGGTTGCTAAACGTTTCTTATAGCCTTATTGCTTCTTTAATGGCTCATTGAAAGGTAATATCTTACAGAATGTACATAAGTAGGATAATCTGCATATTTAATATTCACAAAATTATGCCACTCTAGAGGTAATGATTCAAAATAATGATCCCATTTATGACAGAGAAAATGTATTTAAATAAAATATAGTTATCATTTATTTCACAGTTGATTTGAAACACATTGTTGAAATGAATGCTTAGGGCTGCCTGGAAAAAAATTAAATGAATAAAAAAATCAATCAAAACTCTTAACCTTGCTAACAGTGTGTATTTGGGACAAAGGAAAGATAAAGGTCATGTCTGAAATCTGTACTACCACAGTGATTTCATGTTTTCCGCTCTCATGCCTACTGCACCACTGGAAACTCTTTAAAGAATATAATGAAAATAACATCCCTGTAGGTAATTACAGCAGGAAATGCTGCAGTCGATTGACTACACCTCCTGTCATATGACAGAGAGGTAATCTTTCATCCCTCTTTCCTGTCAGATAACTGAGAACAAAAATAAGGAGCAGTTTTTGTCAGCATGCCTGTATGTCACAGTAATCATTGCTCTCAGAAGAGCAGCTAAAGTCAGCAAATTGACATTAATTTTAAAACATTTTCAGTAGTTACCTCTGAGTCCTGTACATATGTCTCATTGGGGTGGATTCATTGAAGTCAACTGGATTACTTACTGACCCAGGTAAAATCAATGGGAACAGAGGTAACTCCCATGTAATCAAACTGAGCAAGGTTTATTCTTATATGTGAAAATATGAGACTACCTCTATTGAATAATGGCCCTGAAGTCCTTTTATGTACTTTTTAAATGTGGCTTTACCTGGAGAGTCATCACCTTCCTTTCATTGTAACCCTTACAACCTCATATACTTTGAACCTGGCACAAAAACTCTTTCAGAGAATCTGTGAGTTGCCAAGATTACAGATATTTTATGCTACTTGATTAAGTATATTATGATTCTTTCTGTTATACACACTTTAAGAAAGAATAACTTTTCAAAATTCAGACTGGCTTTTATATATTCTGCATAAACAGAAAACACATAAGAAGCATTTTCCAAGACAGAATTATAGAAAAATCTGTGTTGCTTTAGTCTGAAAGCTTGGAGTGGAAAAGATTTGGTTTAAAAAAGTTTTTTTGTTAAGTATGATGTGTTTCTGCTTCCTGTGTGTGTGATTTCTGAAAAGTCAGAAAATACCTGAGAAAGTCAGGATGAAATGAAGAGAGGTATAAGGGGCTGAAATGGAGACAGTACCACAGATGAAAGACAACAGTTAAAATATCTTGAGATGAGTTTTGGATAAGACAAGTTAGAGAGTTTGACACTAAAGTATCTGATATGCATAAATCATATGTTTTAGCATTTGTGCTCTTGAAGTTGCTTTTAATCCTATTGGTCACTTGTTGCAGAAGAGGGAACGCTTTCAGCTACCACATTGCTTCATACACACACACACACACACAAAAGACAAAGAAAGTGAGAGAAAAAAAAAATCAGTACTGACCAATAGAGAGCATGTTTCTGGACTGAATTCTTTTACTATGAATGTAATAGAAAACCAGTCTTTCTGATGTCATTATATGCTACCTTCTGATGAATAGTCGTTTTGAAATGGCTTTTCACTATCATCTTTAACAAACCTGTTCCCTGTACAAATTCAGATATATTGTTTCCTTGGTAAAAAACACAGATTGAGAGGGAAGAAACATGAAATAACACTATGTGGGTAACTACGTTAGGTTTTCAATTATCTCTTTCTGGACCCTCATTCAAAGCAAGAGTGGCCCTGAACATTTTTCTAAAAGATTTCAATAGTGGCTCTTCCAAGACGTTATGTAGCATTTGTTCTTTTCTTTTTGATTATAACCTGAACACTGAGATATTGCAGCTTGTAAGAATATTCTGCTACTCAGAGTAGAGATGCTGGCGCTTTTGTCTTCTTTGTAATGTAAGATCAGGACACTTGCCTTGAGAAAGTTTTTTTTACCTGATTTAAACACTTCTCTTGCTTCTTCGAAGAGCTCCCTAGTGCCAAAACTAATTCAGGTAGGGAGTTTCTGTCCACTAGCGGTTCAAGTCCTTCTAACCCCTTCTAAAAATGTAGTTTTGAGAGATCCTTGCAGTCTGTCTCCTTTCCCAGCTAGCTGCCATGAATATCCTTAGAGCATTTCCATCGGGAAAATGGGATTGAATCCCCTTACATGGGGAGTAGACCTGAAGGTGAGCGAGTATTAATTGTTACACTGCCACCACCAGCTTTAAAAAAGGCAAATGCATTTTTCTGATTATAACTTGCTGTTTATTGTCTGAAAATGCATAGAAGTAGGTGAAAAGAATGAGGGGGTTGACTATGTTAGGAGCGGGCAAGGCACGATACTGCCTAGCCTGGCAAGGGCTGAAGCTCTGCACAAGCTCAGAGGCACAACTCTATATCCATGCAAACTTGCAATTTAAAAATGCAATGTACGCAGAGAGTTAGATGACAGCTGAGCATGTGTTTTAACTATAACAGTTTGGGACCTATGTTTTTTAATTTCACTTAAATCCCATTTTTAAGAGCCTTAATAGCATCCTGTCCATAATAAGTGACATATAACTAGGACTAATGAGGTTAAACTGAGAAAAGAAATGTCTTTTCCATAATATATTCCAAATAAATATTCTCTTCTCCCAACCTGCCAACAGTTGTCACGCATTGGCAATAAGTATCTCAGTGAAAACTATAATTGCTTCTTGGTTTTTTTAGGTATTCAATTACCCTTTCTCAGAAATAAAATGCTAACTATTAGCAAAGTCATAGAAACAAAGCACTACAAAGCAAAACAAAGCCCAAAATATCCATCAACTCAACAAAGGGAGCAAAGGAATTCAGAGACAACTGAAAGATGAAAGTGATATGAAGGTAAAAGCAGAAGAACATTTTTTAAAACATAAAATCTATGTCAGTTCTCTCACCTGTTCACTAGGACTCCTTACTCATGCATATACTTGTGTTAAAAAAGTTTATAGTAAGTCTTCTGTGATAAATCTCATCCTTTAAAAATGTTTCATTAATTTCTCTTCGTCATGGGAATACAGGAAATTATCCAGACATTTTACTATATTGGATTTTCTCTTGAACATGAGCCAGCAATGCGCCCTTGCAGCAAAGAAGGGTAATGGTGTCCTGGGCTGAACTAGGCACTGCCAGCAGGTAGAGGGAGGTGATCTTCCACTTCTACTCAGCACTGGCGAGGCCACACCTGGAGTACTGTTTCAAGTTCCAGACTCCCCAGTACAAGAGAGATATGGACATACTGGAGAGACTCCAACAAAGGGTGACAAAGAGAAGGCTCAGGGGGATCTTATGCATGTGTATAAATACCTGAAGTGACAGTGCAAAGAAGATGGAGCCAGGCTCTTTGCAGCGGTGCCCAGTGACAGGACCAGAGGCAGTGGGCACAAACTGAAACACAGAGGTGCTGTCTGAATGTCACAAAACACTTTTTCACTGTAAGGGTGGCTAAGCACTGGCACAGGCTGCCCAGAGAGGTGGTGGAATCTCCAACCTTGAAGATATTCAAAAGCCACCTGGAACTGGGGTAACCAGCTCTAGGTGGCCCCGCTGAAGGAGGGGAGTTTGACTATATGACCTCCAGAGGTCCCTTCCGACCTCAACCATTCTGTGATGTGATTTTGGACAGAGGTCTTAAAAATAACAATAAAAACTACCGGGTTTATGCCATTGATACTTAAGTTAAAATTGTGATCTATAGCCTAAACTTCATTGGATTTCTAGGTATAAATCTAGTCTATAAAGCCAGAGTTATATCTCCAGCCAATGGATTAAATATGGTAAATTAACTGCTTAGGAAAAGGAACATATCTTTTCTGTTCTTGTAAGTTATATTAAGAGGATTCTATTCTGTGGCAGGTACACACCCCCCACCCCGACAGGAAACAAAACTTCTCCGGGCAGAGAGGAAGGGAAAAAAAAAACCCAACAAACAAACTCTAGAGGCCACAGGTTGAAAATTGAACTGACCAATCGAGATGCGCCAGGTACACAGAAGTGTTGACCTTTTGGCCAATGGGGATTAAAATGACCACAGATCAGATTTGACACGGGTATAAACAGGGTCCCGCTGGATGACATTTTGAATCAGTCCTCCTCAGAGTAGTAGGTCTGCAGTCGGGGACTCTACCCTTGGGTTGAGATGCCACCCTAGATAACTCCTGCAGGTTGAGAGTCCTCATTTTTTTAGGTGAGTGATATGTGCATTTTGGGTCATCATTTTAAATCTTAAAGGATTCTTAAGTCGGCTGTGTAGTACTAATTCCCCTTACATCATTGAACCTGTGGTTCACAAATGTTATCAGAGTTCTAACTAACCTTTTACTGAAGAATAAATCTGAGTTTTAACTCCTGTTGGATTTGACTGTGGGAGCCTCCATAACATATTCTACTTGAGGTTTTTTAGACACTATACTATGCAACACTTTGGAAAATAAAAAAATATATATGTGTGTATAGATGTGTGTGTGTATGTGTTTGAACATTTACACAAGAAATGCGTATCATCCGTCAATGGGCCAGCTAATTCAAATAGCACACTTTATTGTACATTACTTGTGTGTAATTATATAACGAGAAAAAGCGGCGTTTCACTTTCTTTTCTATACTTGCTCAGAAATTAAGTTCAGTCGATCCTTTGAAATGAAGGATTGAATTTTTTTAGAGGACATTTAATTTCCTTTTGTATGTTTCTAAATGAATGATGTAGATAATTTATATGATGAATCTCCTATTCCCTAGTTTTATAGCGAAACAGAGACAATTTCAACAAATGCAGTTTGTTTTCAACTAAGCCTGTGTCTACAGAGCAGTTAAAACTGGGGTATTTTGGGACTGGGAACCCCACAGAATCTTTAAATAAACTACAATGTGTTAAAAGCATGAAAGTGATCATATAAAAGTAAAGATTCCATCTCAGGAGCTACCATATATACTTCTACTAGTCTCCTACTGTGTATCTTCATTTTAAACATTTGCAGCTGGTGTTAGCTAGACTAAAATAGTATGTGCCTGTACCAGTAATGACCAAAACTCACCGTGTCTTTCTTCACACTGTTCCAGACTGCAGTAGCCTACAAGGCCATGATGAGAAGCAGGTTCATAGCTTCATGCTCTTATACAGCTGCAACTGAGTAGCCCTTCTAGCTCCAACAAAGGGGTTGTGCATGTCTGGCACCTTGAAGCTGCATAATGTTCAAGCTGTCGTGCTTGAAACGAGACTTTCCTAATACATCACTGGGTTGTTGAACTTCTGTATCACCAGTATTTCACTTGACGCTAAAAAGTATTTGAAGCATAAAAGTTATAAGCAGCTACAACAGAGAGAACAACACTGTGATCTGTCTTTCTATTAGGTTTTTTGGGTATATATTTTTAGTATATTTTTTAAAGAATGCGTGAAGATCAAAGAGAGAAGGTAGATGTTTTTCCTTGCAATTATTCCCTCTCAGACAATAACACTTAGCCCCCATAGTGCTATAAAGGTGTTAAGTTCTACCTCTGCAAATCTGTAGAGGAAATACTTAAACCCTATTTATGGCAAACAAATCCACCAACTTGCTGTTATCAAAATGAGGAGGTCATGCCCTCTTGTTCCCTCTGTTTCTCTCCTCTCGTAGCTGCACCCATTCATTTTGCTAGACCCCTCAAGTGAGCCAGTTAAACTTACATGGCCAGAGGAAAATACACCAGGAAAAGTGTGAGCAGCTTGCTTTTTGGTTAGAATGGAACCAAAGTCTTCAGCAAAAGGGAGTTGCTAGGATTTCAAATTCGAGGTGCAGAAAGGAGGTGAGGTGCTGAAACAGTGAGCTGCTAGCTTGGATCAGCTGTTCCTAGGAGCAGCTCCCTTAAGACTGCAGCATATCAAGGCATGTATTGTTTCACTTAATGTTAAGGGCTTAATTAATTATCTATATTAGATCAAATGAATCGCATTCATGAAGGGGTCACTGTATCTCAAATCCTGCCTCACTGTCAGACCTAAATGTCCAACTCTGAGACATAGAGACATGTCTTTTCCTATTCAGAAATCACAAGCCCAAGTTTGTTCTCTCTATGCCATTTATATCAAAAATTGAACAGTGCCAATCATTCTGCCAAAGCATGTCCTGAAAAGGATCTTTCTTTTCTACAAAGCATCACCTAAAAAATGGATGCTGGAATTTGAGTTTCTTTTGCTCCTTTTTGGGATATCAACCTCAATCTACTGGCAGCAAACTATTCCTATGAGGTTGTAGAGAAGACTCATTCCATTCAACTGAAGTTCTGTTAACACTATGTAGCATAATGGGTAGTCCTTTTGGGTTGGGTTGCAGAACAGCATCTATGCCTGGTTGTTAGTGTACATTTTATGTGGATTTTAGTATTTATTCAATGTTACTGTTTTACCTGTTGTCACATACTGGAAACAGTTAAGTGGAGAGTTAGAGGATCCAAACTGTGGCTTAAAAATTATAGGCTTCTTATATACAAACATTGTTTATAATCTGGAAATGTGTGATGAAAGTAAAAAAGTAGAGAGATCTAAGCAGGAATAAAAAAAGAAAACAGAGGGATTTCAGGTAGGAGTGCTCCTTGTGAGACCTTGGTAGCAATCACAAAGTGGTATCTGGGAAGAGGGAGAAAGAAAAAAAATCACATAATCTATGTTTAACACCATTTAATAAAAAAAAGAGGCTTCTTCTCTTTGTAGATAGTGTTCCATTTGAAGTTTTTCAAGAACTTAAAAAGTATATATTGTGAGCAGTATTGGCATAGGGTAAAGCTCATTATCTGACATACATACCTCCAGAAAGTCAAAGCAAGAAGTGAACTATTGTCCACTTTTTGTTTGATACTTGTAAGCAACTATATTCTTGAACTGAAACATTATTTGAAGGGAGAGCTAAGCATGGGGTTTTTTAGGCCAAATGACAACTGAAAAAACAGACAAGCTTGCAGGGTTTCAAACCCTTCTTCAAGCTTTTGTATTCTCAGTGTCTTCTTGTAAAAGCCCTACATGTATTCACATGCTGAGTGGTCTTAAACACAAATATTAGTGAAGAGCATAACTCTTCCCGTTCATAAGCATTTGCCTGACTAGCAGTTAAATTCAGTATGAGAAGGGTCAGATTTTTTTTTTTTCAGATCCTGTCAACTGCAATTTAAAATCAGTGAAGATGGTTAGTATTTTTATTTCCTGAGGTAGCCAAAAATGTGTCTATCATCTAGAATGTGTTTAACCTTGAACTCCATCTAGAATGTATTTAACCTGGAAGTCTTACAAGTGAATCACTGCACTCTTGATGGCCTAATTAGCAACCCATTCAAAATGCCTAAAGTGACCCTTAGGGCAACAGGTTAACATAGTGATTGCTGTCTTTCAGCCTCTTTGGGTAAACTTTAGGAAATCTTTAGTTTATCAGCTCTGTTTGCATGATCAATTAAACACATACTTTGGCATTGCGATTTAAAATGTCACCCAACTGGTCTGAAAATTGTATTTGGAAATATTGAAGAGCAGCCAGTTATTGAATTAGCTAAAGGTCAGGAAGCATTACCTTAAATTTTTTTATTAATGAATTCCTAGACAGTGTTAGAACCTCAGACAGGTAGCAGGCAAAGTGCTTTGCAGAAACCAAATATAGCCAGATTACAATCAGTTAAATAGGAACTGGGGTGCATGCTTAGAAATTCAGCTATTTATTTACAATTTATAAGTAATGAATAAGGGGCATGTTACATCCTACATACAGTGGATAAGGTGATCTTCATGGATTACTGTCTAAATATGTGACATTTACAGTACAGCTGCAATATCTACTGCATATACTGTACATACTGTGAACAGGAGGGAAAGAAACATGTAAATGTAAGACACAAGAGAAGACAGAAGACAGGAAAAATAAAAGGGTAGGAAAGAAATTTCCAACAGAGCAGGAATAAGGTCCTGTCATCAACTGCCATTGAATATAACTTGTAAAACTACAGAACTACAGAGTTATATCTAGCTTTTAACTTGCTGTACTCACTATGATTTTGTCCATACAAATCAGGTGAGGAGTCTAGTGGAGAGGATCAAAAAAGTATTAAGTGTATTTACATTAGTATGACCCAGGAAAAACTCAATTTCAGTCAGCAAAGTTACTCTGTTACTAGTGAAGTAATATGAATATAGTATTATACCCCCTATAATTAATTGCATAAGCGTGACAGGGAAAATAAATTTAGCTTTTGAGATTAGGTTGTATTATCACACGTGAGAAATGAGGCACATGCATGTGAGGAGAATGTGTCAGATATAGACAGAAACACCAGATGCAGAAGAGAGTCATGCTGAGAAAACTGAAGAACAAAGGACAGCTATGATTACATGCAAAATGGGAAGGAAACACTGAAAGTGAGTGGGAGAGACAAAGCAACACAGCCATAGTACAGGCGAATGTTGTCCTGGGTTAGAGACAGAGGGATCATGCTGTGTCTGATGCTATTCCCCTCCCCTATCTATTCAGAAATAATGAAGATTAATTTAGAACATAGGCAACCAGAACTGTTCCAGCAGCAAGCTGTAGAAGCATAAATTGTATAGTTCTTCTGAACTTAATAGACCTATCTGAGGCTTTAATCTGGGCCAAGGCATAGAAACATGTGAAGACTTTGATGGCTGGAGAGGGTGTTAGAATGAGACTGTTTTCTTTTATAAAAGGAAAATATTAGAAATCTTAATGAACTTGAACTCCAAATACATATCTGATACAAAGAAATGTGACAATTTCTTGTTTGACAGTCTTCAAAAATAGACTGTAAGAATACAGTAAATGATGCATCTACATTGTCAAGCTGCTTGTTTGGTGACTAGTTACTAAAAATCTTTAAAAAGTCAACCCCCCACACCAGTGTCAGCCTAAAAAATTGTGTGTAAATTTAAAAATCTTAAAATTGCAAAGGCAACAATAACATTAATTACATAGGGGATATTTTAAATTTCATTCATATTGAATTTTCCAATTACCGGGTTTTTTTAATATCTCGTTTGTTTGGTTAGTTGGGTTTTTTTTCCTGTATGCTAAGGAGCCTATCACTTTGGAAGTCATGTATTATCAAGGGAATTGCTTCCTTATCTCAGTAACAGGGACAATCCTGGACACATCTTAGTGTGGTTTAATCAAAAACCACATCTAACTTCTGCATGGCCAAACATTTGCTCTTCCACCCATTCTTTTGGGAACTGCATGACCAGCCTCAACATAGTTCCTTCCTCTTCTTCCCTTCTTACAATGAATACTTGGAACAGAAATCCCACTCCTCCAAGAAGGTGGGAAAAAACATTTCTTCCTCTAAAGTGGATTTGACCAGCCATGATCCCAAATTTCCCAAGCTTTTCTGCATCAATTGCTATTCAAATGGCAGTACACTGGGAAATAAAAGAGCTTTCATTTTCACTTAATAGAGCTTTCCAGTACAAGCCCTCTTGAATGAAACAGGAAATGCACAAGGTTACGATTTCAGGGTGAAAACAGTTCAAACGTTAAACTGCATAAGCCAAACCCATTCCTATAATAATTCCAAGTAAGGCAGAGCTCAGTTCAATTTCTTATGTGGAGTTTCTAGGCCATACAAAATGTGATAATCTTTAGTAACGCATTTCAGATGAATACTGTCTATAGTAATGTGTTTCAGGTGAATAATGTCTACAGATTTTTAAGGAGTGAATGTTCATAGAAATAGTCTTTTTGTCACAGTTTTCACTACTTATGTTTAGTGTAAACTGTTCACTCATTCTGCAAAATGGTAGTTAAAATCGTGTATCTTAGAAATAGGATACCCATTTTTTCACACTATCTTCACAGATCATGCATACAGAAAAAAGCAGCAGGCAACAAGCTGGTTACTAAATAAACAATTCACAAATAAATGTTACTGCTTCCAGTCCTTTTACTTACAACACTTGCTTCCAGCATGTTTGCTTTCAGCTTTGCAGTCAAAAATATCCAGGATATTGTTTGGAACAGATTATGTGTAGTTTCCTGTGATTCAGTCTGGCTTTTTGTGTGCTGCATATATTCACAGTCTTTATAATTCATGTACAACACAATCTGTCATTAATCTTACATCACAAGATAAGAAGTAGATGCATTAAGAATGCTGGATGAGTAAGATGCCTTAGAAGGAAAGTCTAATAGAGTGATGAAGTGGCAAGATTAAAAAGAGACAAGTAACATTAGAACAGAATGATTAATGAAGCACTATTCCATAAGAACATGGCAGTAGTATAATGTTGTCACATGAAAAATCAAACAAAATCTTTGTGGTAGGAAAGGAAAGGAACTTCATAACATCATTGGATTGGCAATATGGACACTCAGCATAAAAATAATTATCCCAGCCAAAACCAAGAGAGCAATACATGTTAAGTAGATAATTAGTAGATATTAACCAAACAAGAGAGATCTTTCTAGGTCTAGATGCTTATCCCCCTAAAGAACTAGATTTTTACCTTCTTTCTAGAGAGACACTGACTGGACTTTAATCATTCTAGAGTATAATGAACTGATTTTATTGTGTGAGCTATTTTCTCCAGCAGTGGAATGGGGAAAATAAAGTTTTCAAAATGCAAGAGGAAGAACATTTCTCTTTATTCAGAATCAGATAAAGCTGGCTGAACACCCAGCTTTGAATAATAATTACAAATCCATTCCTTCCATGAATTACTGAACTACTTTCAAGCAAATTCCAGATTCTAAATGTGAATCCCTGCAAATCTTAAATGTATGCTGCAAGGATCTATAGAAAAATGAGTGGATTTTTAGCAAAATAGTAAGGCCTTGGTTGTCCAGACCAAAGCTGTTTTGGATCAGACATTTCACAGAATCCCATCATCAAATGCAAAAAACTGACTCATCTGTCATGATGTCAGATTGTGTCGCTGAGCTAGAATTGTAGTCAGCATAAAAGTTAGCCTTGCTGATTCTCCTAGTGGTACTCTTATAAGTTACTACTTCCTTGTGAGGAATGGGATACAAAAGGCAGCAAGGGATTTTAAGGCACGGAAAATCTATTATGATTCTAAATCAAAGTAAAAAAATCCATATAATGTCAAGACACTCTTCTAAATTAGAGGCCACAGATAGAAGCACTCATAATCGATTGTCTGTTGGAGTTGAAATGAAGATACAGTTTAATTATAGCCTTAAAGCAAATATGGGGACAGGAAACTTTACAAAAATCTGTAATTCTGAAGAAAAGGCTGCTACCCCAAAATATACTAAAAAAATGGGAGTACTTATCGTCCCTACTACCGAGTATCATTTCACTTCAGCTATGTAGGTAGCCATAAAGAAACACTATGTACCCAGGTTGCCATGTAATTTTTCAGGCTGGCAATTTTGTGCTGTGCTAACTGCCTCTGATCAAGGAGTGCTAACAGAGCCGAATATTTGCCTTTTGGTATGCACTAGGAATTTCTAGGGTTAAAGTGGACTAGATCTTACAACAATTTTAAAGAGAAATGTTACATGACTAAAAGTGAGCAAGTAACTCTTGGTTACAAATATACTAATTTTTTTTTTTACAAGTTTAAATAATCATAATTAACCCCTCATTGCTTTTAATGTCACTGATATCTCCTCCATTATGGATAAGTGCCTGTATTTCAAGTAAAGTAGCTGAACAGCTTGAGGTAGATTAAATTAATGGGGTTTGGGGTTTTAACTCCCACGACAAACATAGTTTTAAACACTGAAAGCAAAATAAATGCAGTGGCCTCTAGGAGCTTGTCTCACTGTTTTCTGTCTTGTTTTGGAAATGTTTTCACCCCACCTTGACAGTGGTCCTGTAAGACTCTCAGAATTTGGGGTTCAAATAAAAAAAATCCATTGAACTCAACAGAGGAACTTCTTGGCAACACTTCCATCACCAAGTCACAAGAAGATATAAAGACTGGGCAGGACCCTCCTTGCATTGTCTGTTCACAGTGCCAGTTGCAGCGCAGACATAACTCATGCTTTGTGGGTGAAGTGAATGCTTGAGCCCAGAAACATGGTATTGATGATATCTGAGTATTTCTTTGCTAAATCTGTATCAGAAAACAACAGTACACAGAGTTTCCAAGTACAGGGTTTGTGCTAATGCAGCTAATCTCCTCACTCTTTAAAACTGTGCAGTCCTGTTCAAGCTGCCTGTTGGCTAACACTAATCATGACTGGGCATAGGGTGGGAGGGAGTTTGTTTGCCCAAGCCAAAAACCCAGCCGTTTTTTGATCAGGCTATTCAGTGATATGGAAAAATCACATACCAGTCCTTAGCCCTGTGTCTGGCCTTTTTCTTTACTAGTGTAGATGCAGTCCAAGTCCCTGAACATCCTCTGGAATATAGTCTGAGGAAGCCTTTTAATGTGAAGTTGGATGTTCACAATGTGGGTATTAGGAGAGTTTTGCTGTTGAGGGAAGACTTGGACTTCAGTTTAACAGATGGTATATCCCACTGAATTCAGCAGGTAGTTGAACAAACCTGCAGAGAAGTAGAAAGGAAATGAATTCACATGAACTTGAATGTACCTTGCATAGCAAAGGTTTGATCCAGCTAGATGCAGAAGCCTTTAATGAGACGTTTTAAAACTACTGAACTGCAGTATAACAGCAAATGTCAGTTTATGTGCCTATACAGATATATATATAGACTTGATATATATATGGACATCTGTATTTAAAATACTCAGTAAGCAAGATCGGTATTATTAGAAAGCATTCAATGTGTTGGTCTATATATATGCAATCATAATAGTTTGTCTAAATACAGAATTTGGCATTTTACCAAATAAAAAATCCTTTCTTCTAGGGCTGTCATGGTTTATAATGTGAGAAATTAACAAAACTGTAAAGTTGATTACTACTGCTGCAGCAAATCTTCTGGAATACTTGCTGTTTCTCTCTAAGCATCCATTATTTTATCAAAGTTATTTAATTTTTTAAAATGGCAGCATTTTTAATTTAGGTATAAATCAATTCATGTGTACTTGTTTGGAAAAGAAAACCTACAGGCACCTTGAAAGATAGTCAACGGATATATTTTTTTAGTTGAGAAGGTAATGGTCATAACCACCTTTATGTACATTAAAACTATACAGCAACTGAAACAACAGTTATTAGGGCTAGTATCAAAATGCATCTAGGAAAAGTCTATTTAGCAGGTTTGGATTCCAAAATATATGTAGATGGAATGAATTCTTGCACTTAAAAAAAAAGTCTTTGACTATTATATCTTAAAGAATTCAGATTTTATTAGTGGCAAAGAAATGTAGCTAACCTGAGAACACAGACCCTGATGTTGCCTTGCTCATTAACGTAGTTGTAGCCATAGCATGTTAGCAGATATTTCTGCATGTTCTTTGTGAACAATTTACAATGAAATTCTACAGAAACATCTGACAATGATGTGCAGATAAATAAAAAAGTCCAACAACTGTACACTTGGAATGCATTTACTCAAAGAAATAACTATTTTATAATTACCTGTTATGCAAATCAAAAGCAGATGTTGTATCAGTGGTTCATAGCAATTACAGTAATAGTCTATATTTGACAATTTGTCCTACTAGTAAAAGAGATAGGAAAGTCACTTGAATAGCTAGCTAAATTATTGCTATAAGATGGAGTGGCAAGGTCAAAATTTGATGTTTCTATTTAAGGTGTGTTGCTTATCATGAAGCAGTGATAATGAATCACTTTGGTACCAAAGATACATTTCCTCTTCTCCTTCAGTATCTTTTGACCTGTTTTGTCAGCCTGCTGCAATTGCAAACTTGCAGTTCCTCTTCCAGGGCAGTAGCAACAACAGAGCTTGGACATTTGGCTTCTTTAAGCAACTCTTACCAAGTGTCAGTTTTGCCTGTCTCAAGCTATGACGACAATAAACAGGGCATAATCTGATCTCAACTAGGTTATCAACACTTTGGAGAGGGATGATTTTTTCACCCAAATGAGTTATGAACATGCAAACTGCCTGCAAGGTTGTTAAAACTGATAGTAAATGTTATGTGCAATGAACATTGGTCTCCTGCTAAAATGGATTTAGAAAAGGACACCAGTGAAGTACTGGGGAAAGGATTTAAGAATACAATTATAATCTTCAAAAATATGAAAAAAACTTCTTTCAAAACAGATAGTGAAAATAGTTCTTCATATCTACCAAAAGTAGACATGCATACTAATAAAAAATAATGAGCATAAATTAATTTAAATATACTTGATATTGATCAGGAAATCGTAGTTAAGCACATTACCTAGGGAGATGGTGTAATTCACAACATTAGACCTCAGTTAAAACAGACATATTCAGACAATAACAAACAATAGTATTCTGTCAGACCTGGTCTAGACCCATTTGGTTATGCCTTTGAGCAGTGATCTAGACCAAATCATTTCCTGAAGACACTTTCAAGCCTGTGTTTCTATGCCTGCGTTATGCAGCTCACTGTTTCTATACATAAACTGTCATTTTTCAGAATAAAGTGTGAAGAGTACTGGAACATCTATTAATATTTCTTAAAGGAAACTTTTGGAGAAAGAAGTATTATCTAAAGCTCTGTCTGTGACTTTTATAAGACTAAACCAAAATGTATGTTCAGAAAAGGTGATTCTCAGCACTGTTAATTATCTGTGTCGGTGGCTCTCACTTTAGTAACATTCAGTATTGCACTGAGACCATTTTTTTTCCCCTTCAGAATTGGTTCATGCTAACAGGGTTTTGGCTCTTTTACTTGTGTTTTTTTTCTACTTGTTTCTAGTAAGCCTCAAATTACTTTTTCCTTAGCATTGCTATTCACTATTACTGATTGCATTTTTAGATGAAATAAAGAATTCTAAGCCTTTGCTTTTCATATAACTCCATAAAATGATGTATTGAATGTTTTAGGTTTTTACATACAAAAAATGATAGAACTAGTCATATATATAAAAATAAAACAAAATTGTTAATCATTCTAGAAAGGAAAGTGATTTTTCTTTTGATCTGGGTAATGCTAATTATTTCTGCCTGAGATACATTCAAGGCAGCTGTGTAGGAGTTGAATTGTTTAGACTTCACTGTCTTTTTTTCCTCTTCTACTTCTTAGGGGTTTTTTGTTTGTTTGTTTTTAAATCAGTTGCATACAACAGTAGCCATAAGCTTAAGGCTATCATTTAAACATACACAAACAGATATGATGAAATGAAAATATGCACAACCTACTTTAGCATAGTGGAAGAAATAGTGTGTGCAGAACTAGCTCATGAATGAGTTTAACACATCTAGAGGACTCTCTGAAATACAACAAAATTGTTTTTTAAAATGTCATCAATGAGGAAAAGTGAAAAAGTCTGGATTTCTCTGGTCAGTTATTAAAAAAACTGAACTACTATCTCGGCATAACCATAGTTCAGCTTTTTCAAGCAGTATCATTAGTACGTGAATTAGTAATAGCTTGACTGATCTAAGGAAACGTGAGCTTTTTGCAAGATATGCCAGTGCACCGTAGCATTATAATTTTGAATCCTTAGCTCAGCAAAAGGAATGCTAAAAGGTTTTGCATCATTATGGCTGTATTTTAGCAGTGCAGTGCAGAGCTAACTGGTCGTAAGTAAGCAAGCTTTAGTACTGAAAACAGTGATGCTGAATTGAGCTTCATCTTCCCCTTCTTGCCAGTCCTTTAGGTTATATCAACACGGCATATGCATCAGGAAGACACATCTGACCCTCAGGCCAACAGCCAGATTGAGAAAAATGTACCCTGTTCAAGGAGAGTCCCTCCAGTCCAAAATAAAGTGTACAAAGAAATAGATGCCCATTTAAGTCACTTCTTATGGAATTAAGTTGAGGGTATCAAAGCTATGAGGTATATTGTGAGAGTTGTGGAAGAGCATTTGAAGATGCAGAGCCTGTTAGGCTAGGGTAGGAAGGTGTTACAAAGTACAGAAAGAGACAGAGCTGGTGCAGTTTTGTCTGATGTCTGTTGGTAGATGTTACCCTCAGCATGAGCCAAGCAGGTAGTCAGGAAATCAGGACTCGGGATTGATCTCTGAATTTAATCAGCAAGTGTAGAGAGGAACACTGAGAATTAATATATCAGCTCTACCTACTGCTTCTGTGATTAGCTCAGAATTTCTACATAGCTCTGAATTATGCACAAAAAAAATCAGCCACTTATTTTGTCATTGAAGAATTCTGCTTTTCCAAACCCAGAACATTAGGCCTATGTATAGACTTGAAGAACGTGTATGGATTTGCAAGAAAAGAAGACTCGTTCGAGTTCTGATATCTGTTTTTCCTTGTCCTTGGGGAATAAAGGTGGATCCTTTTGGAAACTCTAAGAAAAAAAACCACACCCGCACACTCAAATTCAAAGGCCAGTGGTAGAATAATAGAATATCTCAATTTGGAAGGGAACCATAAGGATCATCAAGTCCAAGTCCCTGCTCCTCACAGGACTACCTAAAACTAAACCATATGACTAAGAACGTTGTCCAGACATTCCTTGAACGGTTTGGTGCTGTGACCACTTCCCTGGGGAGCCTGTTCCAGTGACTGACCACCCTCTCAGTGAAGAACCTTTTCCTAATGTCCAGTCTGAACTTCCCCTGACACAGCTTCATTCCATTTCCTTGTGTCTGTCGCTGATGAGTTGGGGGGATCAAGTGTATCTGTCACAGCATACTACCACTGGTCACCAGACAGAGGAGATCGACACCTGCCCCTCCACTGCCCCGCTTGAGGAACTTGTAGACTGCCATGAGGTCACTCCTCAGCCTCCTCTTCTCCAAGCTGAACAAACCAAGTGACCTCAGCCACTCCTGGTAATTTTTGCTCTCAAATGGTATGGGAGGTTCTGTTTCAAATCCCTGCTCTTTTTCATGGAATACTTAATGGCAAAAACTTCTGATCTGCTGTAAGCATAAATCCATGGTTTTCCTTAAGCAAAGTAATTATACTTCATCCATAAATTAAGTTTGCACCTTAATAGGGTCAGTAATAGGATTTAATCTTAACATCTCACATTTTCCTTTATTTCATAGTGTAGTATTCCCAAATACGGGGCTTTATAATGTATTTTTCAATGGGGGGAGAGTGGGGAAGGAATTTCTTCTTAGAGCTGATTGAAAATAAGTCCATCTCTTAGGGAATGAAAAGTAAGTGACAATGATAACTTTTAACTGATAGCTCTAACAGAAAAATATTCAAACTGGATCCGAAACACATACACTTCATATTGTCTATTTTTCTAAGAAAATCAATTATTCATTCCATAAAATTATTGAGTCCTGAAATTGTTATTTCCAGCCATATGTTTTCCTGTTTATTATTAAATTATCTTCAATAAAAAAAAAGTACTTTTAGAATCATCAGGCTCAATTTTTAAACTTAATCTATGTTACTCTGTTTAAATTAGGGACTGTATATTTTTTCTGAACATAATCATTAGATTCCCTGCATCCTTAATTCTTTGATCTAGTTTAATGTAAATTTTTTTTAAGTTTTTTTGTTTGGATTGCAGTATTGAAGATAATGTTGTCTAGTTTCCTCAGCAACCTCTGAATTCCAAAGCAAACCAGAACCCCAACTTATCTGTGTTTACATAACTCCCTTGATCATGGTGTCTAAGCATCTCCCAGTTTTGACTGCAATTATCCTCCTAACACCTTGCCATGTATAAGAAAGGGACTGTATCTCCTTAAGTATTTTGCAATAATTTGTTATAGTCAGTGTTTTAGAAATAATTATTTAAAAATTTTAAATAGCAGTATCTACCTATAAAAGTATTAATCTATGGCTTGTCTAATATAGACACCCAACACAGTTATTCAAAACACAAAAGCCAGCTTCTGGTTCTGTAAAAATGGAATAGATGCAGTCACCCCTGTGAAACACTGCTGTCCACATTTTACTGGTTGGGAAGAGCTATAAACAGAAGCTAAGGAAACACGAATAGATCACAGAAAAATCCTGCTATGAAGCAAAGTCACTTGTCTTAATCTTCGGCTATGGATTTAAGCATGGGATTTACCTGTCTCTAACCAGCACCTCTATGCTGCTGGCTGTTTTTTCTGAAGTTGATGGCAATGCATGTTCACAGTAACTTATATGCGTAAGTTATATCCACAGAAATACTTCTTAAAAGAAAAAGCAAAATAAAGGTTGTCATAATATAGGGTTTAATAACCTATGGAAATAAGCAAGGGATCAATTTATTTGCTTTTGCACATGTGTAAAGTGATAATGAGAAGTTCAAGAAGTTTGCTATCCAACAATATACAGCGATCTTCACTTCTAATAAATTGGATATTTTTTCATTTCCCCATTTTTCTCATCTTTAATTTTATCCAGCTTTCTAGATTAAATAGTTAACTCGCATCTCAGAGGACATCAAACCTCTATTTCACATTGATTTTGAAGAATCACCTACAACCAGAATTTTAGGTCCCAGATATAACACAGGATCTATTCATAGACGCACATAAGGAAATTTGATAGCAGGAGTGGATTCATGCACACCAGAGTGGTTAGGCAGTATGAATCTGTGGCAACTTACATAGCTGTAGTGACTCCAACAGGATTTAAGTTAAGAAGGATTCAAAGGGCTCTTTTTTGCAAGTACTTTCTACATATCTACAAGTATATCTACAGAATATTTGGACTCCCTGAGGTATGGCAAGCAACTGATCTGCTCTAAAACTTTTACCTGAGATATTTAAGTTTAAAACATAAGACTCTCAATAGACTCTTTGCGTTTTCTCACCTTCATTTCTAGTTCCCTCTCTCCTCTGCTGACACTTCTGTATTTTGGTCATCATCAACAATATTCTTAGGACATGATTATGTGTATCTAATCTCATTTTTCTTAATTGTTATGGAATAGGTGGAGGTACACTGTAATGACAAAGAGTCAGTTTGGTTGCAGAAGTTTAGTAGAGAAGTTTCAGCTACATTTCTAGAAATTTAGCCACACATCTCAATTTTGAATAAATTTTGAACTTTTTGCTATTCCACCCTAACTGGATTTCATATCTTAAGTCTTTTTTGTTGCATTTTACTCCATTGTTTTTCTATCTCATCTCTAATTTATTTCTTAACTAAAATGTAGAATAGCAATGTCACACTGTACATTTCAGGTGTCAGGTGAAAAATAACAAAAGACATAACTACATGTCATGGTTTAACCGTAGTAGGCAGCTAAGTACCACACAGCCACTCACTCACTCCCTCCCTGCCCCTAGTGGGATGGGGGAGAGAATCAGAAGTGTGAAAGTGAGAAAACTCATGGGTTGAGATAAAAAGTTTAATTAATTGAAAAATAAAATAAAATAACATAACATAAAATTAAGTAATAATAATAATAAATTGTAAGGAAAAGAAAAATAACAAAGAGAGAAATAAAATCCAAGAAAGGCAAGTGATGCAAATGAAAACAATTGCTCACCACCAACCAATTGATGTCCAGCCACTCCCCGAGCAGATGCTCCCCACCAACCTCTCCCCTCGTTTTATTGCTGAGCATGACGTCATATGGTCGGGGATATCCCTTTGGTCAGTCAGGGTCACCTGTCCCGGCTGTGTCCCCTCCCAACTCCTTGTGCCCCCCCAGCCTCCTCGCTGGTGGGGTGGGGTGAGAAGCAGAAAAGACTTTGGCTCTGTGTGAGCACTGCTCAGCAATAACGAAAACATCTCGGCATTGTCAACACTGTTCTTAGCACAAATCCAAAACATAGCCCCATACTGGTTACTACGAAGAAAATTAACTCTATCCCAGCCAAAACCGGCACACTACAAAAGAACAAATGAATCTGTAGATGACAACTCAAAAAAATCTTTAAGACATTGAACTTAATTATTAGCACGTATGTTAGATTTTAAAACCTTTGTATACAGTGTGGGTTTTGGGTGTGAAATAAACAAATATTATCTTGTAGAAACAATCTTTGTGTCCAGTCTGACTATCTACACAGGGACACTGATGTTACACACTAGACACTTCACCCGAGTTACACAAAATCACAGAATCATTTAGGCTGTAAAAGACCTTTAAGTTCATCAAGTCCAGCTCTTAAGCTAACACTGCCAAGTCCACCACTAAACCATGTCCCTAAGCACCACGTCTAGTCTACACGTCTTTTAAATACCTCCCAGGATGGTGACTCAACCACTTCCCTGGGCAGCCTGTTCCAATGCTCGATAACCGTCACGACCCGCGCCGGAGAGGCCAGGGCGGGCTGGCGGCGAGCGGGGAATTCCCTGGGGCTCAAGGAAGGGGCAAGGACAGCCGAGGGCCGGCGGGAGGCTTTCTTTCTTCCCGGCGGGAGCGGCCCGAGCTCGGGCCACCGGTGTGACAGGCAGCAGGCGGCGGGGTCTGCCACAGCAGGAGCG